>NC_089216.1:5549119-5629119 GCF_963930695.1 Labrus bergylta | reverse complement strand
TCAGGCCGAAGATGCAGAGCAGTTTATTTCTGCTCACTGTGATGGGTAAGTGATCATTTCACCTGCTTTATAGTTCTGCTACTTTTACTGCTGCATGTAGGTTAAGTTTCAAAAACTCTCTCAAAAGTCACTTAAACTTCAAGGAAGACTGTGCGACTTTTTGATCCAGTAGATGTCGCCCTCGAGCACCAGCATGAAACCAAAAACAGACACCTCTGCTACACTGAAGCAGACAAACGTATCCTCTGTTCGAGCCGCAGTCGCCTGTGTCCTGCATTGTTGTGTTAGCAGGCTAATGTTAGCACACTTTAGTTAGCCCGTAGCTTCACATTGCATACAAATGAACACAGAATGAGCGTGATCTAAAAACGCTTGTGTGACATCCAAATGATCAGTTTGTTCTTCTTCTTCTCTCTAGTCCTTGACTTAAACAGCTTTTATACACAAGGGGAGGAGTTGACCGTCCGCTCCATGTAAACATGATATAAACACGGCAGCCGGCGATACTCACTCAAGACTCACAGATACATTTACATACTTGATTTCTGCCGTATTAATGAGTAACATTCTTTCTTGATCTGGACTCATAACACAGCTGGCATAGAGAAAGAAACCACAGCTGGCATTCACACTCTGCTAAGTGGCCCCAAGTTGTCACAATATGACGTGCTGAGTGTTACTTTTCTTGTTTCAGGTCAGTGTTTCCTCGTCACTTGTCACCACATTGAGTACCACCTCATTGAGGAGGCAAAGACCTGGGATGAAGCTCAGAGATATTGCAAAGAGAAATACACAGACCTGGCTACAGTGTCTGACATGACAGACATGAAGAGACTCCGTGAGATTGTGAATACACAGGAAGCGTGGATCGGGCTTCAGAGCAACCCAGGACAAGCCAACAGGAGGTGGCACTGGTCTTTGCCAGGGACGCAAGGGGTGGCGTTAAGCGATCTTAAGACTTACTTTCCTGGTCATGAGCCAACTCCTGGAAACTCTCCTGAGAACTGTGCGCGGATTGTTGGTGGAGAATTACTTGATACCCCCTGTGGTATAAACAAGACATTTATATGCTTCAATGGTAAGAAAGTTATACATACATTATTTTACACTGTACTTTAATTAAGGCAACATCTGAACCCAGAGTCAAGTAATACTCATGTATCTGAAATTATGGTTTGTGTGTTAAGTTAGGAAATGTGGTAAAATATATGTTTCCTATGAACATCTACAGGAACGGAGGAACCCCCAAAAAGCTTAATTTGCATCAATGAGTCGATGAACTGGACACAGGCTCAGAATTACTGCAGAGAAAATTACACAGACCTGGTCAGTGGACTAGATCAACTAGCTCATTTAGCTGACTACTCTAAAAGCCATTGCAGTCCTGAAAGTTGGATCGGCCTGTTCAGAGACACCTGGAGTTGGTCGGATGGGAGCAACTCATCTTTCCGACACTGGAATCTGGGTTTGCTGAAGGATGGAGTCAACAAGGAATGTGCAACTGTGTTAAAGGGAGAAGGAAAATGGGACTCTGCTGCCTGTGATAAAAAAAAACCCTTCGTCTGCTATGATGGTACGTTTAGCAAAGGTCTGCCTCGATTGTTTTCTCCAAGCAGTGAATCAGTCAAAAGATCCACCAGAATCTGCAGTATTTATATTTCTAGTTTATATATGTTTTGGTGAGGTTTATTAGGTAGAGCACCTTTGACAGAGAATGTTTTAGAAATATAATGTAGATATTATAATACGAGAATTTGACTTAATTGCTGAGGGAAGTCAATAAAAACCATTAGAAACCTTGGAAGCAATTCTATCACATACAATAAAAAGAACACCAGTCTTTGAATATTTAAGGAAAGTCAGACGAATTTACAAACAAAGTGTGTTATCAGGCAAGTAGACTTAAATGTCATCAGATTAACAAGTTAATTTATTGAGTATAGTTAATCGAATATCATATTGGCCACGGTGGGGTTAAGTGCCAAAACAGACTATGTTTAGTTTTTACACGGCAAAAAATTCATCATTGAGAGATACATTTGACTTTTAAAAGAAATCAAAAGGAAGTCTGAGTTTTAATCAGAGAATGCTGCTTACAGATGAATAGCACAAGTTCAACAAACAAATAGGAGTTTGTCCACAGGGGGGCGCCACAATCAACGTAAACCAAACATTCCTCACGGGAGCTTTAAGCGACTGTTTTGCGTTAAAGCAACAATGTGTCATTTTTCCAACTTGAAATAGAAGTTTCAGAGTCGGTCTAATAGAAAAATAACTTTCAACAGGGAGAATGGTGTCAGTCCCATGTCCACAGGGCGACCCCATTTCCTGTTTACATCACTGTGTCACTTTGGCATAAAAGTGTGCATTGGGCTTTACGACACTAGTTCACACACCAGCATTAACTTAGAAAAACTGCCAGTTAGCCCGTCTCTGTTCTGTTTGAAACAATGGCCGAGGCTAACAAATTGAAAAGGGTGACGGCGGATGAAGTTGAGAGGAGAAAAAAAATAGAGTACCTCTGAGCAAGAAGCTAGCCTAGAGTAAATATTGGACATGATTTTACACGTTGCAGGATACAGTAAGCTGCAAGTCCGGTGCCAAGCTGGCTATGTCACTTCACTATGAGTGTTTTACGACAGGGCAGTTGCACTCAGAGACCGTCGGTGGGCGTCAAAACTCACCGATCGAAATTCCTCTGTAACGTTTGCTCAAAGAGGCGTGATCTAAAGTGACATTTTTCCTGTCCCGTTCACTAACTTTTGAACATATAACGATAGATTCTGAGGATATCTGTTGGTTTTCAACAATGGCAAACAACGTTTTCAACATTTGCGTTTGTGCTGTGTCATTTCTTTTTTTCCACGACAGACAAAGTGATCCTGATCAACGAAGTAATGACGTGGGAGGACGCTGTCAATTACTGCAGAGAGAACCACCGTGACTTGGTCTCCATCACCGACCTTCACCAGCAGAGATGGGTTGAAGCCAGAGCCAAAGATGCTTCAACCGACCATGTTTGGCTGGGATTGCGCTACACCTGTCTTATGGATCTGTGGCTCTGGCTCAATGACAATCTGGTCACCTACGAGAATTGGGCTCACTCAGACGGAGAGTGTGGCGAATGTTACCATGCTGCAGCCATGAACAAAAGTGGAAATTGGGTCAAAAAGGATGATAATGACGAGTTTAATTTTATCTGTGCTTTAAAGTAAACACCCAACCTAATCCCTTTATATTTCTGCTGGATTTTCCTCAAAGGCTTTATATGCAATTTTTCATACTTAAATATAATAGAAATCAAGTATATCCTCTGAAAATAACTCTGTGAGTCATGACTGTCTACAATGGGTGTAACACCCGAGTCCCACTGTCTGTGATGTTTTCAGAGTTTTTTTTCTGTTTGTTTACATCGCCAGCCCGACGGCTGACTCCTCCCCTCACGAATAAATGTTGTTTAATTGAGGGACTAGAGAAAAGAAGAATAACATACTGTACTCACTGCTTAACTGTGTTTCTAGATCATGCTTATTTCGGATAAACTTACATGCAGTGTAAAGATACGAGCATAATAAAGATCGCTAGCATTAGCATGCTAACCCACAATGCACCGCGAGTTGTTTTGGTTTCATGCTGGTGCTCAAGGGCGACATCTGCTGGATCAAAAAAATTGCATATAAAGCCTTTAAGCAACAATAACGCTCTCTGTTGTTGCAGTTAAAAGAGTGGTTATATAACAAATAACAAGGATTTATGAAATGAATATGGCTTATTACTTATTATTAGCCACACTACAGCTATACAACTTTTCAATCTATCCGCTCATTCAGAATCAAGAAAGCTTCTTATTAAAGTAGTTAAGGTTTCTTGTGTGAAAGTGTGACTCTTTCAGCATGCCTATAATGTTTGCTTCTCACAATGACAAAATATTTGACTTTTTTTTTTGTTAAAATTTGGTGGTGGTTACATCATCTAAAGCAAGTGATTCTCAACTGGTGGGTCTGGACCCAAAAGTGGGTCATGGAGATGTTTTCAGTGGGACATGAATGTGCGCCTGGGAAAAAAAAAGAAGTAAAGTGGTGTCAAAAAGTTCATCAAGCCCTTTTTTAAACATGTTTGTTTTGTTCTGTCAAATTTGGGTTAAGATTTTTATGTACAGCATATTTTTTTTTTTGTCTTGATTACATTTTTCAGTTTTATGTAGGCTAAATAGATGATTTACTCATAATGTAAGCTTTACAGGTTTGTTTGTTGTTTGTTTTTAAAATGAAAAATTGCAACTGTCTGTAAATAAAATTAAACGAATAAGCTGATTAAAGTGTAAACGTATGTATTTGTCTAACCATGATAGTTAAAGATGACCTATTCAACAAGAAACACACTGAAAACAACGCCATGCAAGGCTCGAGCTCTAACTCCTGAGTCGTCGCGCCCTCTGGTGGCCATTCAAGGAATCTCACAGGAGACCAACTTGTTTAAAGGGGGATTATAAGGACACCATAAAGAGTTTGTAATAAAGAAAGGCGAAAGGGGCCTGAAGAAACACTTAACTTTTACAACTTATTTTCACAACAAGTTATTAACCGTCAAATAAAATGACAACCTCATAAGAGGGATAGTTTATCCCAGTGTTCATCTGGGTGGTTCTAGTCTTAGAAATAAAAGATTTTTTGCCGTGACCGAGCTTGTCAAAGAGATTGTTTATATTGTCACTGAAACATTTAAACAAAAAAAAACAAACAGGTGACGAAGAAGGAAGGAAGGAAGTTAGGAAGGAAGGAAAGATTGTGACGTCTCACTTGTAGTCCAGCTCGAGCGCTGTCACCCCGCCGCTGCTTGTAGGCTCCTATCATAATCACTCCCAGTTTATTTAAAACAAAAGTCAAGTGTTTACGAAATGGAGGGTCTCTACGAATTCCTCGTCTTCTTCGAGTGTGCAAGCGTGGACGGAGAGCAGAAGAAGAAGATCGAAAGTTACTTTAAAATTCGCCGCAGATCCGGAGGAGGGGACTGGACAAGGAAAGGAGTTGGACCAAAGTGTTTACTGTAATGGATGTACCAGCTAACAGATAGCCACATTTAGCTTGCCCATCATGTTTGTTGGTGAATGAATCGGTTAGTGTGTGGTGTGCTGAGTTGGTCATCTTGTTACTCTCAACACGCTATAACAACAGAACTGTTTAAATCTGTCATGATTTGTCATCATGTGTGGGCGCTCTCCCATTTTCAAAATCACTTCAGGTTTTTTTTTGTTTTTTTGCGTGTGCCAGGCTTAAGATAACCTGTCCCAGCTGCACCACCCCACAGGTCTGAGCTGGGGACATCCATGCAGGTGCTTTCCTTCTTTGTGCAGAAATGCAAGACCGCCCTCTGCAGCTAGAACTGAAGCGGTGCATTTCCTGAACACCATATTCTACCCACAGCAAAAGTTTGATGACGCAGAGTATGGGGTCACTGGCATGCCATCACTGCATTGCAAAAAAAAGCATCCACAAAACAGTTCCTGGAAAAATATGGAGGACGAGATCTGACAGAAGTATAAATAAATAAATGTATAAATAAATACTGGAATAAATAAATAAAAGAATCAATAAATAAATGCGTGAATAGATAAATAAAAACTGGTAAATAAATGGGACCTAAATAATTAAATGTCTTAAATTTATTTCTACATTTATTTATTTCCACATTTATTTATTTCTACATTTATTTATTTCCACATTTATTTATTTCTACATGTATTTATTTCCACATTTATTTATTTCTACATTAATTTATTTCTACATTTATTTATTTCCACATTTATTTATTTCTACATTAATTTATTTCTACATTTATTTATTTCCACATTTATTTATTTCTACATTAATTTAATTTAACATTTAATTATTTATGTCCCATTTATTTACCAGTTTTAATTTTTTTATTCACGCATTTAATTATTTATTCAGTCTTTTATTTATTTATTCCAGTATTCATTTATACATTAATTTATTTATTTATACTTCTGTCAGATCTCGTCCTCCATAGCAATAAACCCTACTAGTCTCTTCTGCAAACTGCAAGCATTCAGGACATGCGTTATAAGCCCTCTGAACTCAAGTCCCCATCTTCTTCCACAATTCCTGAACAACTCTTAACCTGGGTTCCAACAATGGTTGTATTTGGGTTTATTTCTTCCTCTCCAAGCCAACATTTTTTGTTGTGAGTCAGAAAATGCATTAAGTGACTGTCAGGTATCGGCTATAAAAAGTCTTTAAAGGCTTTATATGCGATTTTTCACACTTAAATATAATAGAAATCAAGTATATCCTCTGAAAATAACTCTGAGAGTCATGACTGTCTACAATGGGTGTAACACCCGAGTCCCACTGTCTGTGATGCTTTCAGAGTTTTCAGAGTCCTAGCTTCAGTTTGTTTACATCGCCCGGACGGCCGGCTGACTCCTCCCCTCGTGTATAAAAGTTGTTTAATTGAGGGACTAGAGAAAAAAAGAATAACATACTGTACTCACTGCTTAACGGTGTTTCTAGATCACGATCATTTCAGGTAAATTTACATGCAGGGTGAAGATACGAGCATAATAAAGATCGCTAGCATTAGCATGCTAACACAACAATGCTAAAAGAAGGTCATTGGTTACCTTGAGGAGGGCAGTCTCTGTGCTGTGACAAGCTCTAAAACCGGATTGGAATTTCTCAAAGAGGTTATTTTCAGTCATAAAAGATAAAAGTTGTGTTGAAACCACCTTTTCTAAAACTTTTGATGAAAATGGAAGTTTTGAGATTGGTCTAAAATTGTTAAAATCAGTGGGATCAAGGTTGGGTTTCTTTAAAAGTGGTTGGACCACAGCACGTTTAAAAGCAGAGGGGACTACACCTTCCGCCAAGGAACTATTAATAATGGATAAAATACTGGGTCCAACTGTGGTAAAAACCTCTTTGAGAAACGTTGTGGGAATAAAATCAAGGCTGCACGTAGCTGATTACATGTGGGTTAAAATTTCAGATGAAAAGGTCAAGGACACCGGCTCAAAACTGCTAAAATAACTGTTAAGTTCCCTGCTGGTGTCTAAAATACGGTCTGGGGGGATGATTTGTTGCCTAATGTCCTTGACTTTATTGGTAAACTAAGTTAAAAACTTCTCACATAGATCCTGAGAAGGATCAGTAAAATAAGAAGGGGAGGGGTGGTGATTGATTCTAAAACCTTAAATAAAATTCTGGGATTAGAATGATTGGCTAAAATCAGATTAGAATGAAATGCTGCTCTTGCGTCTTTAACTGCCTTTTGGTATTGTTTCATTGTATCTCTCCATATTTCATAAAATACATGCAAGCCTGTTTTTTTTCCATTTTCGTTCTTTCCTTCTGCAGTCTCTTTTTAGATCCTGAGTCAGTTCGTTTAGCCATGGCTGTGGAGCTCTGTTAGTTTTTATAGGGAGCAACAGAGTCCAGCACAGTTTGACAGGTGAGATTAAAAGAGGAGATCAGCTCCTCTGTGTTAAAATGTTGGTAGTTAAGAGACAGAAATAAAAAGCTCCTTAAACTTGCTAGCAGACGTAGAGTTAAAAACCCTGCTGCGGACAGGTGCCTTGCTAATAAAAGGTGGCTGAGATAAAACCATTCTGAATAAAACCAGTTTGTGGTCTGACACACAGATATCCTTTGTCTCAAAGTTGTTCGGGCTGAGACCACTGTATACAACAAGATCAAGTGTGTGGCCCTTAGAGTGAGTGGGTTCCTGTATTGCCTGAGTAAGGTTAAAAGATTTTAGAATATCTATAAAATCACCCGCGAGGGACTGAGAGGGGCAACAGACATGTATGTTAAAATCACCTAAAACAAGGATTTTATCATACTTAGAAATAAAATGTGATAAAAACTCTGAAAAGTCTGCAATAAAAACATTGTTAGGTCTGGGTGGTCTGTAGATGATTAAAATGAACACAGCATTAACTCATTAAAATGAGTGTGTAAAATTGGAGTGCATTTAAAATCTTTTCTATGACTAACAGCACCCCCCCCCCCCTCCCTCCCCCCTCCGATGAAGGTGAGTGTAATCAGGGGGGGTTGCTTCAATCAGAGGACTGCAATCTCTCATAGTCAACCAGGTCTCAGTGACAATAAAAAAAGTCAAGATTATTATGATTTATAAAATCAAGGCAGATAAAAGATTTATTATTAAGCGATCTGATATTTAAAAGACCAAAGTTAGCTGAAGTGCAATTAAAGGTTGGTTGTAAGGAGAGGTTGGAGGCGTACTTGGGTGAGATTGGAGTGGTTACAGTAATTGACAGGTGACAGATGTTGATGAGACAGTCTGCAGGTGACGTGTACAGGGATAGTGAATTCAGTGCTGTGGTCTGTGACAGTAGAGAGTGTATGACAGTCATTGGAGGACAGAGAAGAAGGAGAAAAAGAGTGACACCAGGTGTGAGGAGCAGGGGAGGGGCTTGCTGTGAGTAGATTGTTCTGAGGTGAAACAGGTGAGAGGGGATTGGATGTGGGTGTGTGCTCAGATGAATGTCATACAGGTCTTTTAGTCTTCTTCACCTAGCCTCTCTGTCTAACTCAGCGTCAGCATTCAAATATGAAAAAAGGGAAGTTTCAGATCCCTGTATAGCTGTCAAAAAGCTCTATTGATGAAAAGATGAAGTATTTTGCATAATGTTGAGGAAAGGAGACTGAAGTAGAACATCTCTGTTTTTATCTACATTTCTGTCTCTAAACAACATTTCCATTTCATTTTTTTTTTTTTTTAGATTTACATGTTGCAGGCCATGATCACATGATATGGAGCACAAACAGAACCCAAACACCAACCATGATGCATTGCATGACCTGATTACAAAACGTGTCTCGTAAACGGAAAAAAAAGGACGCGTCAAAGAATGAACAGTTTAGGAGTAACAGTTTGTAAAAACATTGACAGCAGGGTTCATTCATCACTTCAGAGGGCAGATCAGAAAAGGTAGCACGTTCTCTTTCTGTTATTGTGATTACATTTCATTTTGATTCAGAACAAACCTTTTAGATTTCACACGGAGGAAATGTCTCGCTGTATTTTATTCATATGGTGGCACAACACACACACACACACACACACACACACACACACACACACACACACACACACACACACACACACACACACACACACACACACACACACACACACGGAGAATCTGGCGGGATCATCTTTGGAACCATCAGATAATCTGGTTTTTGCTGACTTTGGTCCGAAGGCGGGAATCAGACCCTAAATCGTCCTGATTATCTCGTAGTGTGTACCCCGCTTTAACGACACAGCGGAGCTGCCAATTGAACATTTTCAGAACCTAGTAGCAACACTAAATGTTTGGATGAGCAATACAACGCTGTTAGTGGACACAAGCTGAACCCCCAAATCTTCAAGAAATAGCTCAAAATTTGGACGAGAAAATATGTTTTGCATTCATTTCCCAACATAAGCAGCGGCTTTCTGGAGGACGCTTGTTGGACAGCCAGCAGTCTGACGTCCATCTATTTGTTTTCTCTGGAATTATTCAAATCACCTCTTTAGAAAAGTGATGTAGCCTTCTCCTTATATGTCCATGCATCCCTCTGACAGTGACGAAGGCTGAAACTTTTGCAGTGAAATATTTGAACCCTGACACTGAGGTTTTAGTTCCATTGAGAGCAGCCCACATCAGCACATCGAGGAGAGACGTCAGAGAGAAACATCAGACGAAGTGAGTTTGAACTTTGTTGTGTTTTCTGCAAGTTCATTTTGTGTTTGCTTTTTAGTTTGTGAAGTTTAGATTGATGTTGAAGTTTTTATTTGTATACAGTATTTACATTATTTACAGTGTGTAAAGTCTCCTTAAGATATTTTTGTGAATTACTTTTGAATTCACCAGAATTCAAATAATGTATTAATACTTCTCTTTATGAAACGTTGAATTCTATTTCTACCTTACAAATGACTATAATGAGTTTGCTTTCTACAAATTCCACCGTTGCTAAGGTGACTTTACGATGTTCAGCTTGTGATGACACTGTGCCAGAGCTATGACAGATTTCATCTTTTTTAAGGTACACTATATCCCCAGGACTTTTATTAAAAGAAAACATATTTCTGATTGTAGCAGAAGAAGAACATTTCAAGCCTATAATCCCCAGAGCAGTGTTGTTGTTGTTTTAATCTGGTAGGTTAACGATTTTGTGAATGAGCCAGTTATACTTTGACTCAAGTGAAAACCTTTTCGATGTTGAAAAATAAAGTGCCAAAAAACTGCAGTTCCAGTGTTTCCACTGTTTGAGGCTGGTTCAAATGACCCTTAAGCCCTAAAACATATTAAAATTACAATTTTGTCAGGAGAAATAAACATGTTTACAGCCTGGTATGAAAGTTAGTAATGGGCACACACTGTACGGGGGTGGGGGCGGCGGTCTTTGTCCATGTTTGTATAAAGTCTATGATTTGGCTATGTTTTGCATACATGTATCTTCCTCATTTCACTGAACTTTGCATTCAGGAGGGACTGGTGCAGTTTTTTTTTTCCATACCTGTGTTTGTGTTCACAGCAGCCTTAATAATCAGTTTCAACAATCAGGCCGAAGATGCAGAGCAGTTTATTTCTGCTCACTGTGATGGGTAAGTGATCATTTCACCTGCTTTATAGTTCTGCTACTTTTACTGCTGCATGTAGGTTAAGTTTCAAAAACTCTCTCAAAAGTCACTTAAACTTAAAGGAAGACTGTGCGACTTTTTGATCCAGTAGATGTCGCCCTCGAGCACCAGCATGAAACCAAAAACAGACACCTCTGCTACACTGAAGCAGACAAACGTATCCTCTGTTCGAGCCGCAGTCGCCTGTGTCCTGCATTGTTGTGTTAACAGGCTAATGTTAGCACACTTTAGTTAGCCCGTAGCTTCACATTGCATACAAATGAACACATAATGAGCGTGATCTAAAAACGCTTACGTGACATCCAAATGATCAGTTTGTTCTTCTTCTTCTCTCTAGTCCTTGACTTAAACAGCTTTTATACACAAGGGGAGGAGTTGACCGTCCGCTCCATGTAAACATGATATAAACACGGCAGCCGGCGATACTCACTCCAGACTCACAGATACATTTACATACTTGATTTCTGCCGTATTAATGAGTAACATTCTTTCTTGATCTGGACTCATAACACAGCTGGCATAGAGAAAGAAACCACAGCTGGCATCCACACTCTGCTAAGTGGCCCCAAGTTGTCACAATATGACGTGCTGAGTGTTACTTTTCTTGTTTCAGGTCAGTGTTTCCTCGTCACTTGTCACCACATTGAGTACCACCTCATTGAGGAGGCAAAGACCTGGGATGAAGCTCAGAGATATTGCAAAGAGAAATACACAGACCTGGCTACAGTGTCTGACATGACAGACATGAAGAGACTCCGTGAGATTGTGAATACACAGGAAGCGTGGATCGGGCTTCAGAGTAACCCAGGACAAGCCAACAGGACGTGGCACTGGTCTTTGCCAGGGACGCAAGGGGTGGCGTTAAGTGAACTTAAGACTTACTTTCCTCGTCATGAGCCACGTCCTGGAAACCCTCCTGAGAACTGTGCGCGGATTGTTGATGGAGAATTACGTGATACCCCCTGTGATATAAACATGACATTTATATGCTTCAATGGTAAGAAAGTTATACATACATTATTTTACACTATACTTTAATTAAGGCAACATCTGAACCCATAGTCAAGTAATACTCATGTATCTGAAATGATGGTTTGTGTGTTAAGTTAGGAAAAGTGGTAAAAAAAATATGTTTCCTATGAACATCTACAGGAACGGAGGAACCCCCAAAAAGCTTCAATTGCATCAGTGAGTCGATGAACTGGACACAGGCTCAGAATTACTGCAGAGAAAATTACACAGACCTGGTCAGTGGACTAGATCAACTAGCTCATTTAGCTGACTACTCTAAAAGCCATTGCAACACTGATAGGTGGATCGGCCTGTTCAGAGACACCTGGAGTTGGTCGGATGGGAGCAACTCATCTTTCCGACACTGGAATCTGGGTTTGCTGAAGGATGGAGTCAAAAAGGAATGTGCAACTGTGTTAAAGGGAGAAGGAAAATGGGACTCTGCTGCCTGTGATGAAAAAAAACCCTTTGTCTGCTATAAAGGTACGTTTAGCAAAGGTCTGCCTCGATTGTTTTCTCCAAGCAGTGAATCAGTCAAAAGATCCACCAGAATCTGCAGTATTTATATTTCTAGTTTATATATGTTTTGGTGAGGTTTATTAGGTAGAGCACCTTTGACAGAGAATGTTTTAGAAATATAATGTAGATATTATAATACGAGAATTTGACTTAATTGCTGAGGGAAGTCAATAAAAACCATTAGAAACCTTGGAAGCAATTCTATCACATACAATAAAAAGAACACCAGTCTTTGAATATTTAAGGAGAGTCAGACGAATTTACAGACAAAGTGTGTTATCAGGCAAGTAGACTTAAATGTCATCAGATTAACAAGTTAATTTATTGAGTATAGTTAATCGAATATCAGTTAGACCAAAACATAAAACATGGGAATACCTTAAACTCCATGTCACACCTACATGAACCCAGAGCTCCTGTGAGGATTTTTAGTAAGTAAGTAATTAAGTGAAGTTTATTTATAACACCTTTCAAGAGCAGACATCACAAAGTGCTATTAAAATGAACTGGAGTGAATATTGAGGCCTCTATGGTACACATGAAAGCAAAAAAGATTAGTTATTTACATATTGTGATTTTCAATGCATGTGGCCACGGTGGGGTTAAGTGCCAAAACAGACTATGTTTAGTTTTTACACGGCAAAAAATTCATCATTGAGAGATACATTTGACTTTTAAAAGACATCAAAAGGAAGACTGAGTTTTAATCAGAGAATGCTGCTTACAGATGAATAGCACAAGTTCAACAAACAAATAGGAGTTTGTCCACAGGGGGGCGCCAAAATTAACGTAAACCAAACATTCCTCACGGGAGCTTTAAGCGACTGTTTTGCGTTAAAGCAACAATGTGTCATTTTTCCAACTTGAAATAGAAGTTTCAGAGTCGGTCTAATAGAAAAATAACTTTCAACAGGGAGAATGGTGTCAGTCCCATGTCCACAGGGCGACCCCATTTCCTGTTTACATCACTGTGTCACTTTGGCATAAAAGTGTGCATTGGGCTTTACGACATTAGTTCACACACCAGCATTAACTTAGAAAAACTGCCAGTTAGCCCGTCTCTGTTCTGTTTGAAACAATGGCCGAGGCTAACAAATTGAAAAGGGTGACGGCGGATGAAGCTGAGAGGAGAAAAAAAATAGAGTACCTCTGAGCAAGAAGCTAGCCTAGAGTAAATATTGGACATGATTTTACACGTTGCAGGATACAGTAAGCTGCAAGTCCGGTGCCAAGCTGGCTATGTCACTTCACTATGAGTGTTTTACGACAGGGCAGTTGCACTCAGAGACCGTCGGTGGGCGTCAAAACTCACCTATCGAAATTGCTCTGTAACGTTTGCTCAAAGAGGCGTGATCTAAAGTGACATTTTTCCTGTCCCGTTCACTAACTTTTGAACATATAACGATAGATTCTGAGGATATCTGTTGGTTTTCAACAATGGCAAACAGGGTTTTCAACATTTGCGTTTGTGCTGTGTCATTTTTTTCCACGACAGACAAAGTGATCCTGATCAACGAAGTAATGACGTGGGAGGAAGCTGTCAATTACTGCAGAGAGAACCATCGTGACTTGGTCTCCATCACCGACCTTAACCAGCAGAGATGGGTTGAAGCCAGAGCCAAAAATGCCTCAACCGACCATGTTTGGCTGGGATTGCGCTACACCTGTCTTATGGATCTGTGGTTCTGGCTCAATGACAATCTGGTCACCTACGAGAATTGGGCTCACTCAGACGGAGAGTGTGACAGATGTTACTATGCTGCAGCCATGAACAAAAGTGGAAAATGGGTCAAAAAGGCTGATAATGACAAGTTTAATTTTATCTGTGCTTTAAAGTAAACACCCAACCTAATCCCTTTATATTTCTGCTGGATTTTCCTTAAGCAACTATAACGCTCTCTGTTGTTGCAGTTAAAAGAGTGGTTATATAACAAATAACAAGGATTTATGAAATGAATATGGCTTATTACTTATTATTAGCCACACTACAGCTATACAACTTTTCAATCTATCCGCTCATTCAGAATCAAGAAAGCTTCTTGTTAAAGTAGTTAAGGTTTCTTGTGTGAAAGTGTGACTCTTTCAGCATGCCTATACTGTTTGCTTCTCACAATGACAAAATATTTGACTTTTTTTTTTGTTAAAATCTGGTGGTGGTTACATCATCTAAAGCAAGTGATTCTCAACTAGTGGGTCTGGACCCAAAAGTGGGTCATGGAGATGTTTTCAGTGGGACATGCGCCTGGGAAAAAAAAAATGAAGAAAAGTGGTGTCAAAAAGTTCATCAAGCCCTTTTTTAAACATGTTTGTTTCGTTCTGTCACATGTTTTTATAACCTGAGGCTCAAACGGCATAATTTTCTATTAAGTAAATCTCAGTGGTTAAAAAAATGTTGTACAATTGGGTGAACATTTTTCATGAAGGAGTTGATAGTGTGTACTGAGGCTAGACCAGTAGAGAACCACTGATGTACAGCATTTTTTTTTTGTCTTGATTACATTTTTCAGTTTTATGTAGGCTAAATAGATGATTTACTCATAATGTAAGCTTTACAGGTTTGTTTGTTGTTTGTTTTTAAAATGAAAAATTGCAACTGTCTGTAAATAAAATTAAACGAATAAACTGATTAAAGTGTAAACGTATGTATTTGTCTAACCATGATAGTTAAAGATGACCTATTCAACAAGAAACACACTGAAAACAACGCCATGCAAGGCTCGAGCTCTAACTCCTGAGTCGTCGCGCCCTCTGGTGGCCATTCAAGGAATCTCACAGGAGACCAACTTGTTTAAAGAAGGACTACGAGGGACAAAAAATGACTAAAGTATAAATAAATAAATACATGAATAAATAAATAAATGTTGGGAGAAATGCATACAATAATGTATAAATAAATAAATATATAAATAAATATATATATATACATAAATGCAACAATTCATATAAAAATGAATATATGAAAAAATATATTCAGATATTTATTTATGTATTTCTGTGTCCATGTTGTACAAGGAAAAGTAAATATGTAAATTAAGTGGGCCGTCCTAACATTACTGAAGTAGGATTGGTCAATTTTGAAAAACAGACAGAAGCAAATTTACATATATACTTTTCCTCTTACGACCTGGACACAGAAATAAATAGATGTGTAAATGTAAAAATACGGAAATAAATTAATAACTCAATTAATGTGGAAATGTATGCATTGATACATATATAACTGTAGAAATATGCCAACAAATTAATAAATACATGTACAAATATAAAATAGCCTTTTTCATTAACAAAGTGTATTTATTATTTATTCATTGATGTATTGTTTTCAGTATTTATATATTTATTCATATATTTATTGATGCATTTATTTAATTTCTGATTTATTTATACATTATTGTATTCATTTCTCCCAACATTTATTTATGTATTAATTTATTTATTTATACTTTATTCATTTTTTGTCCCTCATAAAGGACACCATAAAGAGTTTGTAATAAAGAAAGGCGAAAGGGGCCTGAAGAAACACTTAACTTTTACAACTTATTTTCACAACAAGTTATTAACCGTCAAATAAAATGACAACCTCATAAGACGGATAGTTTGTCCCAGTGTTCATCTGGGTGGTTCTAGTCTTAGAAATAAAAGATTCTTTGAATTATCTATACATTTTTCTATTACTTTTTTAAAATGTAATTTGATAATTCAATTCAACTCAATTCAGTAAAGGCAATGTTATGTTAGTTTAACCATTATTGTGTGACATAAAACTCTCACAAGACAGCACGTGAGCTTTTTAAAGAGATTGTGATTGTTTATGTCATCTCTGAAAAATACGGTGGTTGATAAGTGCAAAGCATAATTACAAATGTGAGACAAATTTACATTTTGAAAAACCTTTTTACATTTTTAGAAAACAAAATTACAAAACCAAAACACTTGTACCAAGGAAAAAACACATTTATATTTTATAAAACAAATTTACAAAATGTGAAACACTTTTACAATCCCCATACAAATTTACAAACGACAGAATCTTAACAAAATGGGAATGTACCAAATGTCGGAAGTTACCCGGAAGTGATCGAGTGAGGGGTCATTTTGTTTGTTTTGTTTTGTCGTGGTACATTCCCTTTCCGTCAAGATTATGTCGTTTGTAAATTTGTTTGGGGACTGGTAAAAGTGTTCTGCCTCAGCGATTGTAAAAGTGTTTCACATCTTGTAAATGTGTTTTGTCATTGGTAAGGGTTTCTGGTTTTGTAATTTTGTTTCACAAAATGTAAAATGTTTTTCAAAATGTAAATTTGTCTCACATTTTGTAAAACTGTTTAACACTTTGTAATTTTGCTTTGCACTTCCCAGCCACCGTAGAATTTAGAGAAAAAAAAAAAAAAAAAAAACAGGTGACGAAGAAAAAACGCAAGAAGGGAGGGGGAGGAAGGAAGGAAGAGTTGAGATGTCTCACTTGTAGTCCAGCTCGAGCGCTGTCACCCCGCCGCTGCTTGTAGGCTCCTATCATAATCACTCCCAGTTTATTTAAAACAAAAGTCAAAGTGTTTACGAAATGGAGGGTCTCTACGAATTCCCCGTCTTCTTCGAGTGTGCAAGCGTGGACGGAGAGCAGAAGAAGAAGATCGAAAGTTACTTTAAAATTCGCCGCAGATCCGGAGGAGGGGACTGCGGACCTGTGACAAACGTCAGCGACAAAGTTTACAGCATCGCTTTTAGAGATCGGGATGGTAAGTTGCGTGATTTATTTATTTATTTATTTTTTGGGGGTGGGGGGGTTGTGTCCTATAATCGTTGTTTTTCCACTTCATGATGATCGTCGTGTGCAAGTTGAAAGTGAAAGTATGCAATGGGAACACATGCAAAAACATGAGCTGCGTTTACAAGGACAGGCACTGATTTCATTACTTTCAGGTCCACATTCAAACTTTCTGACTGTTACTCTTTTTTTTTTTTTTTTTTTTTTTTTTACATAAACCAGCAACTGAAAATCAGGTGTCGACTAAATTTACCCCCCCCCCCCCAAAAAAAAAGTTCTATTGTTTCACTTTCACATGTGATTCAGGCTGCGCCACAGGGTGAAATTACAGATGTTGATTTTTTGGTCTCATATTATCTGTGGATCTAGTTAAATATGAGTGTATAATATTTTATAGTGTTATTATTTAATAACGCCATAATCACAGAGCTATAGGTCACACAATAGTCTTGAACATATCTGGCATGAGAAATGTTATGCAACAAAGAGACAACAAGGAAGAAAGATTAGGAGGTCAAAGGGCAAAAACTGGACTTTCAAAATATAGCCAGGGAAACGATAATAAATGAGCAAACATCCTGTTCAATTTTCAAAATAAAGTTTTTCAGTGTGGTCTAGCATGTCAAGCATGATCTGAAATGTTAAATCAGGAAGGAGCATTGACACCTGTCGATAAAGTTTCCTTTTAAAAACTCCCACAGAGAAAAGAAAAGTTGAAGTCTAAAAACCAAATTCCAAATGTGCCAGAAATGCATCAAACCATGACGGGAGCAGCTGACATTCTTTAGCTGACATGACTATAAAAAATTGATCATGCAACTCAAATATCGGGTCAGAAAACGTCCTAAATTCTTACAGTGTATATGTCCAAATGTCATTCCAGCTAATCAGTTCACCACATGACCTCTCTCATACATTATCTCAATTTGAGGAATGTTGTCAACAAACAAAGGTTGTCATCCAACACTAGTTAAGAGGATGGATTAATGGACTCTTTGGCGCAGATATGTAAGAGACTTCCTGTCCCTGAATAAAGGAGTTGACTGCAAATAGGCCTACGCATAATGATCTCAAGCTACACTCATTTCACCCTTTGTACTTATTTTACATCTGGTTGTGCATCTGTAGCCTCTTTCTGAGCTCTTTTTCTTCTGTGTTTTTTACTCTTTGTAGACGTTGTTTCACCTTTTGCACCTCTACTGTCATTTTGTCTGTTTTAAGGTGAAGAATCTCTTCATAGTCAATAGTTATTTGTCATCTCCTTTGTCCTATTGTAAATTTGTTTTTGCAACTATTTGTAGTGTTTTTGTAATTTTGGCTGTCTGTGCAATCATTTTTTTTGGTATTTGTAGTACATTTCCGATCTTGTTCGGTCATTTTTTAAATCGTTTGACGTCATTGTGCCTGTCTTCATGGTCGTCTTGTTAATCTTTGCTGTGATTGTGTAACTGCGTGTTGTTGTTTTTAAATAATGTTTTACAAGTCGAGAACAGAAGAGAGTTCTCATAAGTGCCTGCCATTTGGCTGGTATATAATTGCTGGTGAAAGTGAAAGTATAACTCTGTTTTGACCAACAAGATTAGCTTACACAAAGCCAGGGGAAATTCCAGATCCAGATTACAAACATATTTTTACTCTTACTCACACAGAGGCAGGTGAAATAAAGTTTGTGGAGAAAGGTGCAGCAACAAAACAACAACCTAAAAAGTCAGTGTTTATCTTGTAATATCTTATTTTCTGTATTAGCTCAGCAGAGGGTCCTGCAGAGATCTGAGCACGTCTTGGAGTCTTCTGGTGGTCCTGTGAAACTGACTGTACAAAGCAGCCCGATATCTGGAAGAAAGTCAATGAGCCCAATACTGGACTTCTCTTTATCAGAGGTTAGTGTGGAACTTTTTCTCACTGAATGCAAGGGTCCTGCTGAGTTATGTTTGACTTTAAAATACTTCGAAATACTTCAGAGTTTGTGTTTCAGGGCAAGGGCCACACCACCAAGAAGATTCTTTAAAAAAATATATATACACAAAAAAGTTGCTGCTTAAGGATTGGTCATGCTCCTTGACTTATAAATAAATATGGAACGATCCATCTTCTCCTGTTTTTACAAAAATGAGGCCAAAATTCCCCTGCAATGAGCACATACAGATTGGGCTGGTCAGAGTCCTCAACTAATCAGGTTCACACAGCATTTGTCAACAGAGCTGTCAACAGAGCTGTCAATCATAGCGTCTGCTTTTTTTTGTTTTTTTAGCATCAAATTACTAATTAACACTTAAATTCTACGAAAAATTAACACTTGAGTATAAATATTAGCATATTAAGATCTGGCTATGATGACAGAAACCATAATTGAAAAATTATTGTATTTTAAATGTATAGTTTGACCTATTTCCCATCTGTTGACAAGGAGGAGGTGGGGCTTATGACCTATACTGCAGGCAACCAACAGGAGGAGCTCCAAATGCTTTTTATACAGTTTATAGTCATGGAGTTATATTTCCAGACTTCTTGCAGGGAAAAAATCTGAATGAAGTCAGGATGAAAAATGTGTCTGTTTGAATGCACACATGCAAATCATCATGGAAGTTTCAGGAATTTTTCAAGAGTTTTTGTAATGTGTAAAAAGGCTAGTTTTTTTTCAGAGTTAAAAAATGGATGTATGTCATTTTCTTCATATTCTGTGTGTCTGAAATATTTAAAGAATTAAGATAAAAACATTTTTTCTGTATATCTTTTCTACAGCAGAGTCTGCCATCATCTCTAACTCCTAGCTTTCTTACAAGTGGGGAAGAACATGAACTACATCTTGATAATTACCTCCTTCGTTACCTAAAGGAGTGCCCGAAAGCTAATAAAGCACTTGAGAAAGAACTTGCTTCTGTTTCCTGTGCTGCCCAGCTTTTCCCAGTGGAAGGTAGGGTGATAGTTAGGAGTATACCTCCTCCTGATGTTGTTCATGACAACACAGATTGGAAAGGTATGGCAGCCAAAATCTTTGATGGTTACATGTGCCACTATGAGGTTGAACCTAACAAAGTTAGAGCTTTGCTTCAGTCCTGCAGCTCAGCTCAGATCACATATGATGTGAATGTTTACAGTGAGGTTGGGATGGCTGTTGTTGTAGGGAGGTGTCCACAGGTGGAGGCCATGTTGATGGCTGTAGAGGACTTGAATATTAAACGAGGGCTACGTTCAAGTAAGAAACAAACCAGCACTCGGCGACTAGGCAAGGCCAAACTCCGCCTCCTCTGGAAAGGGATTGAGAACAGTTTGGGACGAGATTTTCCAGAAATGAAGGTCACCCAAGGGGATGTAGGTCAGATCGTCTTGGAAGGTTCCATGGACGAAGTCCTCAAGGCTGGACAAATGATCTCTAATGAGGAGAAGTTGGTGCTACAAAGGACAGTTTCTGACGTGAGCCCACACTTTTTGGCTTTCTTGAGGAAGGCCTTTGGAGAACCAGGGATGCTAGGGGACTTTTTGGATGTTGGAGATCAAGTGGAAGTAGAATTAAGAGATGCTGAGCTTTGTATATTCACTTTCTCTGCTGATAAACTGGATGACACAGAAAGAAAACTGCATGAAAAGTTCAAGGAAGACAAATATTATATTCCTTACTGTTCCATTGTTCCATCTGAGCTTCAGGAAAAGCTTAAGGGCAAAACTATTGAGATGAACCAAGAACAATATAGGGCTCAGGTTGTGTTTAGCTCAGACAACAGGGTGTGCTTACTGGGCCACACCAAGGAGTTTGAAGAGCTGACTAAAGTTGTCGAAGAGTTCATTTTGGACCAGTCTAGTACTGAAGGCCAAGTTATTCTTCCATTCCCAGAGTTAGCACAAAAGTTGACAGAACTACTGCAGCTGCATAAGATGGACCATGCAGGGGTTACCATCCGTCCTTTGACATCTTCCACTAGGCCCATGGTTTTGCTGGAAGGTCCAATGGGGAAAGTTACAGAGGTCAGGAACTGGCTGGGTCCATTTCTGGACTCCCTTATTCAGGACAGAGTCACCATTGACTTGCCAGGGGCAGGGAGGTATTTTGAAAGTCCCTCTGGAAGAGAGAACATTTTAAGTGTTGCTCATTCTCAAAAGTGTCTCTTACAGCTTCAAGAGCAACCTGGTACTTCAAGACAGGGTTTGGCATCCTGTACCCTTGCTACTTACAGCCTTCAAGGGGGGCTTCAGGTGCTGGTGTGTCAGGGGGACATCACCAAACAGAATGCTGATGCCCTGGTGAACGCTGCCAACGAAAGACTTGAACATGGTGGAGGGGTTGCTGCCGCACTGAGCAAAGCTGGTGGCCCTATGGTGCAGAAGGAGAGCAGTTTACTTGTAAAGCAAACTGGAAAAATACCTACAGGTGACGTGGTAGTTACCACAGGTGGGAACTTGAAATGCAAGAAGTTGCTGCATGCTGTTGGACCGATAGGTGGGAAATCAGGTGGCAAAGAGAGGGAGTTGCTGGAAAAAACAGTCCTGTCTGCTCTGAATTTATCAGAATTGATGGAGTTTGAGTCCATAGCCATGCCCTGTATCAGCTCTGGTTTGTATGGTGTTCCGGTCACTGTGTGCTCTGACGCTATCGCAACTGCAGTGAAGAAATTCAGCAGTCAGGAAGGCAGAAATCTGAGCAGAATCATGTTGATTGATACAAGGGAAGATATTGTGAGGGCAATGCAGGAAGCATGTGATAGGATTCTCCAAGGGATCATTGTAGGAAAAAATGAAAGCGGTAGGGAGTTCCAGAGGGGTAACACTGCACAAGATGCAGCAACAGGAGCAACTGCTGGATTTCCTGGAGAAGGTGTTCATGTTGAGATCATTCAAGGAACCATTGAGACCCAGCAGGTGAGAAACTATGCTGAGATATTAAACCTCTGACGGTTAATTGTGATTCGTAACAGCCAGGGTTTCAAACTCTGATGTACCATAGTCACTTGCTTATGTGTAGGACCAGGAAAGTCTACAATTTGCATTGTCAGTGGAGAAGGCCACAAGTCAACCCTGATTAGGTTTTTAGCTTCATCAAGGTTCACAAAAAATATTGGAGCAATGGCTTGGCAGGCTGTAAGCTTCAAACATCATGTCTCCAAATGACCTTGCAGTGTTATCCTCCTCTCCAAAACAATCATCCTCACCATTCAAAACTGCTTTAAAAAATGGAATCTCGTTGGTATCTTCCTCTGAGTTTCAAGTCTATTATCTTTGGTGCCAATTACAGCACATTTTCAAATGCGTAAAGCTGTCCAGCTTCCACCATTTTCACTGAAAACCAAAATAGGCTTTATGCTAAATCTGGTACAATGCATCGGATGGAAGTATTCATATTAGATAATGTACTTGGTCCCTTTACAAAAAAAATGAATTACAGAAATTTAAAAACTTGCAGGCTATAATCATTCCTGTTGGACAGGACGAAATCTTAAAATCAGATTGTTCAATAGCAAACAAAAAAACAGAATTTCCACAATGAAGGATTTTTTTCCCATAAAATATTTCACCAAATAGCTTTAGTATCAAACATTACATTTCTAATTTAAAGCAACTGTGAGGGTCTTTCAGTTTCTGTGGGTTGTGGCACTCCCTGTGGACAAACTATGTAAAGTGAAGTCCACTTAAAAGCCCTGGTAATTCAGATTAAGATATCCTTAAATGTCTGTACCTTGATCAGGGCGATCCTATGCAGTTTTTTCTTTGAAAACCCAGGATTAGTGTGTTGCAGATCGTTTTAACATTTGAAACAACTGGGCCCAGAAGATGTTGGCTGGGTATGTCGTAATGTTGCCCAAATATCTTTTAATGGTTCAGCTTGAATTTCATATAGGCTGATATGGGAATTTGGTGTGGAACTGGAGGGCATAAAGAAGAAAGAGATAGTTGACTATCATAGAAAGATACATCACAATATCTGATTATCTGATGAAGAACATTGTTGCATACATCTAGGTGGATTATCTGGTATGTCCAATGGCGGGGCACGATCCTCTCTCTACCCGTATTGGAAACATTTTGTCCAGAGTGGTTGGACACCAGCTGACTGCAAAGTTTTACCAGGAAGCACGGGGAGCTACATTGCCTGGTGACACAGTTTTGGTAGAGGACTTGCCTGGACTTCATTCTAAAGGAGTTATCTTCCTCAACCTCGTTCCCTGGGATAATCAACAACAAGGGTCTGCAGTCCAGGTGAATCTGGTGTACAATAAATATCTCTGTGTAGGCTTGGTTTTACTGGCGTTATTGTGTCTTGTTTGTCAACCTTGATAATCCTTGAATCTTACAGGTTCTGAGGCAAGGCATTAGGAAAATCCTGGCTTCCTGTGGGATCAGAGGCTGTAGTTCAGTTGCACTTCCAGTGCTTGGCTGTGGGGCTGCGCTGCGTTTTCCTCACAGTGTGGCTTCCAGGGTTGTTCTGGAGGAGATCAAAGAATTTGAACAGAACCGAATCAGCAAAACAGCTTTCCTTGTCTGTACAGTCATTCACCCGAATGACAAAGACTCAAGCAAGGTATGGAAAAGGCTGTGGCACAAACAATACATACAACCATCTACTATTGATTTCATAGGCTTTGACCATGGTAATCTTTATATTATGCCCTTAAAGAAATTACCTAATTTAATGTACTTTTCTTAGTAGAATACCAACTTAGAGGTTTTCCCACCATGAGATTGGAAGTATTTTCCAACAGTATTTCGAGAATGCCGCCAAGTCAAAATAATTACTTACAAAAGAGAATGAAAACCTCACTATTCTTTACAATTGGAGTTATTCCCCAGATGGAAATAACCACTAAATAAGTTTGCTTTTGTTTTATGTGAAACCATTTGCTCTGTTCCAACAGGCCTTCCAGTCTGCGCAGGAACATTTGCACCTCAGAGGATTTACAAATGATGCCAATCCAAACCAAGGTAATCATGAACAGATACTTTCTATCAAAATACTTATTTTAGGGCCACACGTGGAAAGAAATACACCCACTTTTAAGTTATGGCTAACAGGCTTCTAATCTATTGGTAACTTCAACATCAAATACATTGTGTTCATCTTGAGTCTTGTAGCGGTCTTTGACTTTGTTTTGTTTTCATACATTCTGAGAATGATGTGTAGCTGTCTTCCTTGGCCTTTAGTTAATATGTATGCTAAGCTAGTGGTGCACGTAGGTTGTAAAACAATTAGCTAAACAAGGCAGAATATTTTGATTGCGTTTACAAATGTAATAAATTATGATGGATTTGATTGAAAAATATTAAAATCATGATATCACTTTTTTTTAAAAACCACTTCAGCTTCCTTCTACCGCCATGTCTTCGTAAGCAATGACGAGGTCACAGCTATGCTGGGTGGAGTCAAGCTTCAGATGGTCAATGGTGACATAATTCGTGAGACCACTGATGTCATTGTCAACACGACAGACTTCTCCAGCAATCAATCTGGTATTGCTGATGTATTTTCTTCATATTGTATTGAAAATTACACATGCAGGACCACAACACCTGACAATGGATTTAAGTATACACTTAAGTAACATAGGTTACATCTTACAATAACCATGTGTACACAAACTCCACAGGTGTGTCCAAAGCCATTCTGACTGCGGCAGGGTCCACTGTTCAAGCAGAGTTAGCCAGAGGTAAGATAAATAGTGCACTGAAAAATTGTTTAAGAATCATTTGGCTGGGACATTTCCATTGATTGAGGTTTGGGTGGCCCTTTGCTGACATCAGCATCTTGCAGTCACCGTCTGGTCATGGTTTATTACTCTTAAGTCATGATTTCCTTGCTGGTTTAGCAGACGCTTTTGTCCAAAGCGACCTGAATTTTCTGGAGGTATTCCTGGAGAATCTTGAATGAAGTCTTGTTACGTTAACATCTTGTATATTTGAAGCATATCACAACTTACACAGAAAATAATAGTGTTTTGTTTGGTTTTTGTCAGTGGGCACTCCAACAGACCATTATCACACCACAGGACCTGGATCGCTAGGCTGTAAAGAAATCATTCATGCTAGTTTCATGGGTGATCCCGGGGTAATTCGGAAGAAGTGCAAGAAAATACTGGAGCAGTGTGAGAACAAAGGCTACTGCTCTGCAGCTTTCCCAGCTATAAATACAGGTTAGTACTGAGTGAATAAAGCTCTGTGTGTGTGTCAGCATTTAAAAGCACTTTTGCATAATAGTCAAGTCCAAATTTTTAAATTAAATGTAGTAAGAAATTCAGGATTTAAATGTCCTTTAGTGTATTAGAATACCATACATTTCAATTAATTTATGACTCACTATAAAATATACAAGTAAAACGAGTAATGGATCAATAAATAGGAATTGATTGGATTTGGATGGGTTTTTAGTCACTGGCCAATAACAGTTTGCGATTAACAGTATTGAATAGAGTTTAAAGAACTGAATGGGAAAATAAACTGATAACTACTTGACACATTTCAAATGGTGGCTGTTCATTGTTTTCATATCCATTCAGGTGCTGCTGGCGTGGACTTTGTCAAAGCTTGTAAAGCCATGCTGGACGGCATGACCTCAGCCATAACGGACTTGAAACCAAATTCTCTCTCAATCATCCGTATCGTCATCCTGGAACAACCTGTCTTTCAGGCGTTCAGGTCAGACATGTAACTCAATCCATCGTCCATAAACAACTGAAGGCAAAGGTTCAGTTTGAGCATTGACTTCATTCTCCCAACTGTTGTGCGTTTATTCAGATCAGAGCTGGAGAACCGCTTTGGACAAACAGCCGCTCGCCACCTCACCATGAAAGGTTTGTTTTCATTATAATGGCTGAACTTTGTACATTGGCCAAGTTATTATCAAGTCACATTTACCGTGTTTATGACCTTTGTATGTATACAAATTTTTAAGTATAGCTAGGCATGATAGGAATGTCCCCGTTGTTGCTTTTTACAGCCTATAACAGCCAATGAGAGCTTGAGTTGAAAGGAGGTTCATGAATTATTTGGAGAAAACAGACAAATCTATGTAAAATTAGGCATTAAACACCCTCATTTAGCTGAAATGGAAATATCCTTATCTTCGACTGTGAGGGTGGCATTCGACTGAGGCTCTGTCGTACAAATTTTCTAATCATCGATGATTTAGGTTCACCCTTTTAAGTCAATACTGGTTCCTAATTAAAAGTGTTGTGCTGGCATCTCCTGTGACTAATACATTTACTACAACCACATTTGAAAAATAAAAATGAAACAACTATTCTTTTCACCAAATAGAAGACAATTGTCTATCCAAAGCATAATGACCATTACCAATGGTCATTGAGATATTCCAGTCCTACTGATTTTTTCTTTTTTACCTAAGACTCTTTTTTTTGTGATGTCATTGGTTTTTTGTCGATGCAATTTTCAAATTCTTCCACCAGAATTTCCCATGATGTAATGCTTTTCTTAAAGGCTTTATTTTTTCATCCAGCAGATGTCGCACTTGAGCAACAGCATGAAACCAAAACAACTCGCGCTGCATTGTTGAGTTAGCATGCTAATGCTAGCGATCTTTATTATGCTCGTATCTTCACACTGCATGTAAATTTACCTGAAATGACCGTGATCTAGAAACACAGTTAAGCAGTGAGTACAGTATGTTAGTCTTCTTTTCTCTAGTCCCTCAATAAAACCATATTTAAACGCGAGGGGATGAGTCGGCCGGCTATCCCGGCGATGTAAACAAAGTGAAGATAGGACTTGGAAAGCATCACAGACAGTGGGACTCGGGTGTTACACCCATTGTAGACAGTCATGACTCACAGAGTTATTTTCAGAGAATATACTTGATTTCTATTACATTTAAGTGTGAAAAATCGCATATTAAACCTTTAAGTTATCTTATGGTAACTTTGGTTAAAGCCCGATAAATGGTTTGTGAGGCAATTGGAAGTTTCAATGGGCATGGTTGTGCATTTGATTGATCAGATAAGCAATATTCTAAATGAAGGGGATAGTGATAGTTAATAAACACTCTTGGTTACTTGAGCTTCCAGCATTGATTTTAATAAGGTGCCACATTTTCTCCTTTTTTTGTAGAAAAAGCTAAACAAATGCTCAAGAAGTGGAAAACAAAGATGTCAAGCTCCTTCACAACGTCCGAAATTCAAGACAAAACCCTCCTCCCCTTTAAGCCACCACCAGCCGTGATAAGTGTGATTAGTTGTGGTGGTCCAGACACCGTCAGGACCATCAAGAGAGATCTGGAGGGTCTCCTGCAGAAGCAGCTCGAAGAGAGAGTGGTGGATGTGCACGACTTTTCCAGGCTTCAACCCATGGAGCTGGAGGCAGTGCAGGCAAAAGTCCGAGTCTTAGCGATAAGCCTGGAGATTCAGAGACGTCAAGGATCTGAAGGGTCGGATGGAAACAGATCGGAAAATGCAGCCGGAGTTGATGATCGAGAGAGGACAGGTTCAAGGAGAGACGTCTACGTGCTGAAAGGCCTTAAAGAGGACGTCCTGAGTGTCACTGAGCTCGTAAACAAAGCAATCCAAAAAGCGCTGTGCAAAGATCTCCAAGACAAAGAAGAAGCAATGTTGGCTCTGAATGTCCAGTGGTCTTTTCAGGACATAAAGGGAACCTGGCGAGAGCTGAGTGTGCATGACAACTACCTGCTGGAGGAGGCCAACTTGAACAAAGACGTGTCAGTAGACATAACATCACCAGATGGCGTGAAGGTGAAAGTAAACCTGAGGGCAGGAGAAGCCACAGATTGGGTAACAGGCATCACTTACAAAGTGAAAAGAAGCAAGACTGAAAAAAGTACGTCGTATTGCGCAGATATTTACGCTTTTTAAAGTTTATATACCACAACTAGTGTTCGTGCTCCAACCTTTACCATTCATTTGTTTGACTCCTACTTTAGCCTTAGAGTTTCCAGAACACTGGGAACCTATGGAAGAGGAAGTCTTTAAAAAGGTGGAGCTGCAGCCTACCTCACCAGAGTACCTGAATGTGGCTCATGGTTTCCACCGGACGGCTAAATATAACATTTGCAAAGTGAGTATGCGAACTGAAAAGCACATGCATTTTCCTTTTGTTTGTTTTTAAAAATGAGTAGAGAATAATATATATATATATATATATATATTTTTTTTTTTTTTTTTTTTTTTTTTGCCTTTGTCAGATTGAGCGTGTGCAAAACAGCTACCTGTGGCAAGCCTATTCTGTGTGCAGGCAGCGTATATCTGCCAAGAACGGTCCAGCAGAGCTTGGGGAGAAGGCTCTTTACCACGGCACATCCGCAGAGTCGTGCGACTGCATTGAGAGAGACAAGTTTGACAGAGCCTACGCAGGAACACATGGTGAGGAAGTTTTGTTCATATGTGTTTCACATTTTATGTGACATTTAGTAGTGTCGATGAAGTAAAACTGTTGCAGGCTGAGTCCAAGCTAACAGGCTCCTTGTACCAGCTGTGTAAGTGTGGGCTGGCTTGGTTATTCAATCTACATCATTGGGGGCAAATCAACAAATTTACCTAAATGTCCAAATTTTTGTTTTAAGAGTAAAATGTGTAGGATTTAAAGGTTGCTGGCTGTTAATGCAACCTTGGAAAGTTGGCTGCTCTGACGCCGGCTAAGCGAGCCTGAGATAGAATTTATAAAGGGAGCAGTGTTAGCAAAAACAATGTATTAAAGCGGAATACAATTTTTTCAATTTTTTCAATTTTTTTTGTATGTGCACTCATGCATCCCCTCAACCAAGATTTGACTCGGCTTTCTAACCCGATCGACTTAAAGCTGCACCAAGAACATCTACAAAACTGCAACTCAGAAACAAAAAGCTGAGGGCAGAGTGTCAGCAGTAAAAAATACAAAACATTTCTAATTGCTTTTCAGTAATGTTTGAGTGATTGATTTGGGCTTTGATTTTTAGGAGAAGTCTACCGCTTATGCCTTCAAGTTGACATGCTCTTTTTCCCCACCTCACAGCCGCTCGCTTTGGAAAGGGAGTGTACTTCGCAGTCGACGCAAAGTATTCAGCAGGTGGATTTTCGCCACCAGACGCGCTGGGCCTGAAGCGAATGTATGTCGCTCGAGTCCTCACCGGCCGTCACACTGTCGGTGATTCTTCCATGAAAGCCCCCCCGCCTCGAGCCGCAGACCGGACCGACTGCTTCGACAGTGTGGTGGACAACCTGCAGACGCCCGCCATGTTTGTGATCTTCCACGATGACCAGGCCTACCCGGATTACCTCATCACCTTCAAATGAAGAAGACATAGCTGCTTACTGTCAGATGATGATGATTTACAAAAAATTTGATATCTGAGATATAAACCTCAAATGCCTTCTTTTAGTTTATTTAAAAAAAATTTAAGGATATTTTTGGGGCCATTTTGCTTGGATATTCTTGGAGAAGAGAGAGGGGATGGGCAGATGTCTGATTCTAATCCAAGGCCACTGAGGATATAGCCTCTGAACATGGGGCACGGGACGTATCCACGAGGCTATCCAGCACCCCCATGTAACTGTTTCTTTTTCTTTATTGTCTCATATTAAGGGGAGTGCAATTATTTTGGATTTGGCAAACATCTCTCTATGAGATGAGGGCATTTTCTTTAAGTCTTTCCGGTGTTGAAAAATGAAGCCAAAAGTACAAAATCCTGCAGTTCGTCGAGGGTCAGCCACATTTATTGAAACAAAAATGTCCCCTGCAGTTACAGATGGGTGAAGTCAATCAGGCTCCGCCCATTAATATTAACCAGCTGGTTAGGTTAATTGGTGACTCTAAATTGCCTATAGGTGTATTTGCCTGGTTGTCTCTATATGTCAGCCCTGTGATTAACAGGCAAAGCAGCCAGGGTGTACCCCGCATCTTGCCCAATGACAGGTGAGATTGGTTATTGCCCCTCCCGCGACCCCAAACGGACAAAAGTGGTACAAAAGTGCCTGAACAACACCCCCCCCCCCCCCCCCATAACAATGAGTATGGTCTTTTTACCTGCTCTTTTGTAATGTTAAAAGACAAAGATTAAGGTCTTTTACCTTCCTGTTTGTAAAGTGTCTTCAGATAACACTTCTGAGTTGACGCTATACAAATGATTGATTGATTGATTGATTGATTGATTGATTGATAATGGATGGTGCATGCGTGCGGTATATATGCATACATTTAGAGATTTGTTATTATGCAGGTTTTTTCTGTCTGGGTTATTACTTGGGGTCAAAGTTTATTCAGGGAACTCAGTGCAGAATGGTAAGAGATTCCATATTAATTGAAATTTAACACTCAAATTTTAATTTCAAAAGTAGAACACGCCTCGATCCCCTTATTGTCAATGTTAAAGAACTTTTCTAATTGATTAAAAAATACAACTGCTTATCCTTGTTGGGAGCACGGTACAAATGAGATGCTAGAGTTGAGTAACTGAATGTTTTGTTTAACCAGGAGGAGGGACTGTATTGATGTGCCAGGTCTTCACAAAATCTAGTTTGTTACATATAAAAGAATGACAATAACAATTCTCAAACCTTTATTGGAAGTTTAAGTTGGATACAACCTTTAACAATGTCACTGAAACACCTACAATAAAATACTGAAACTATGATTTTTGTATTATGTTTCTCTTTTTTTTACGATGTTGAGGATGTAAATAATAAGTCTTGTGAAGAAAAAACATTTTGTCAACCTTTTAGTATGGAGTGCAAAAGTTGGAAAATTTACATTTATGTGCTCTAATTATAAACAAACTACAGTGTTACATTATGTTATTGAAAATGACCTTGAAGTAAAACTGGCTAACTTCTTGGTAGTTTTTTTTTTTGTTTTGTTTTTTTTTTTGCTAAGTTTTGTTATTTAACTCTTTTTAGTCAGCGATAAAGTTTTTTTATGAAATCTTCCTGAATAGTTTTTTCACACATGCCCCTTAAAGTGGGAGATTTTCGCTGCCGGGCGGGGGAGGCATGATATGACGTTAAAGGACTTTTAGAAGCCACTATCCATGATGATAGCTTTGAAGTATCAATGAGAGAGTGTAAACGAACATGGTGGAAAGCTGAAAAAGAGTATGAAGTAGCATAAGTATTTGCATGAAGATCCACCAGTTGCAGGCACAATATATCGGCCCAATCCATTCTGTGGCACGACTTTTCCTGAATATTTCCTGTTCACATCTGGCTTACATTTTAGGAGGAGGCTGGCTGGAAGAAGTCCAGTTTAAGTTGGTTTGCCATTTGGGTTTACATATGTAGCTCAACCCCAAAATTTGAGGGAATATCCAAGAGTTTTCTTGCATTTGTGGAAAGACGATTAGTTTCCTTACTTGATATCATGCATGTGTGCAAAGACTCGGATGAAACCGAATCTCTCTGACCCAGCACCTATTAATAGCTGCTTGTTTATGAACTGAGGAAAGTAATGTCTGAGAGAGGAAGGGTTTGAGGGAGAAAGCTTTGTGAGGGACGAGAATAGGACATAAAAGAAAGATTAGCCACTAACATGGAGTTTAACAGACGCTACCTGCCAATGGAATGGGAAGAGCGATGGAGAAGAGAGAAGGAGAGGACGAAAAGAGTGATTGAAGAAGGTGGAGATGAAGGAATAGAGCAAGAAAAACAGGCACTGAGAAGAATTGTAGCTTACAATGACACCAGAATGGGGCTGACGAATGGGAGGGGTAATAAAGAGGGGTCAGAGGTGAGGGCGAGTTGTTCAAGTCAGGAGGGAACAGTGGATCCTATCAGCAACGAGGCATTTGAGGATGAGGGACATGGCGATCATGTCCGTGCATATCGCAATGAAACTTGTGCAAATGATGTGTTCACTGCCCTGAAGGAACTCTGGGATTCATCCCTTCTCACAGACCTGACTTTGACCACTGATAAGAAACGCTTTGAAGTTCACTCCACTGTTCTTGCTGCTGTCAGCTCCTTTATCCGTGATGAACTTAGATCTGAAAATGTGGAACAATCAGATAAAGGGGTCCAAAGGATGTTGCTTACTCTGGGTCCTGAGGTTGATCATGTAGGGCTACAGGCAGTTCTGGAGTTTGCCTACACTGGAGCAGTGTTGTCTCTGAACCAAAACAGTGTGGTTCAGATTAAGTCTGCGGCTCAAGCGTTGGGGGTTCCTAGAGTACTGGATCTCTGCCAGAAAGAGGTGAGGCTAAAGGATGGTGGAAGTCCAGAAAAAGAAGAACAACAGATCTCAGCTCTGGAGGAGATGAAGATTACTCTAAAGTCCATCAAACAGTTGTGGGATGATGGAGTGGGATGTGATGTGGATTTGGCAGTGGACGGTGCTTTATTCCATGGTAAGCAGACATAAGCTTCTTCTTGTACCTTCATACTACGTGTAGTGAGGGGTTCTCTCCCTCGCTGCAGCTGTATGGCACTGTGCCAGGTTAACCAGCACGCTAATGAAGGGGCAGTGCCATGCGCACCATTAAATACAGGTAGTCCAGTTCCCTGGTGGTGCTTCTTCACAATTCCTTTTTTTTTTTGTTGTTGGTGTGCAGTGTCACGGGTGGTTATTTTAAGGACCCTTCCCCCCTTTTGGTTCCCCTGCCGCATGGTAAACCTCAGCCCTGTTCCCCCTCCCTGGTCAAGTGCCATTATTTGGCTAGTTCTATTAAAGTTATTATTCATGTGCAGGACATTAAGTTTTCGCTTTTGCAATCAGTTGACTTATTTTATTCTGTTAAATAAAGTTTTCTTAATTTTAAACGTGAAACCGTCTCTTGCCCCGGGGTATATATCTTTTTTGAACCTGTGTGACCCTAGTATTTAAAAATTAGCTTTAGATATTCCTGGGGCGAAATTCCCCCAGGTTGAGTTGTTGCAACAAATTAATCCACCGCTCCTGCTTACATATGCATCTTTTCTAATTAGCTCTGTCTCCAGTCCACAGAGTAATCCTTGCGGCAAGCAGTGACTACTTCCGAAGCATGTTCACCTGTGGGATGAAGGAATCTCATCAGACCTGTATAAACCTTCCTTTCCTGTTAGCTTTTGAGTTGGAGGCTCTCATTGGCTACTCCTACAGTGGGATCCTTCCACTGAGCTGGGACTGTGTCTTTGAGATCACCTGCACAGCCCTTCAGCTTCAGTTCCAACCAGCCTCCTCAGTTTGCTTCAACTTCCTGCAACAAGAAATGGATGATGGCTCCTGCCTGGATGTGGCATCTTTTGCTGAAGCCTATGGGATATCTGACCTTCATGAAGAAGCCAACGACTTCGTACTGAGGAATTTTTGGGAGGTGTCAACCACGGCAAAGTTTAAGGACCTACCCGCCGAGAAGCTTCTAGACATTATCCGCTCTGATGGTCTGTGTGCGCCCTCAGAATTGGCTGTATTTCGAGCGGTATCCTCCTGGGTCGAGGCGGATCCTGAGGAAAGATTGGGTCAGGCTGGCTTATTGATGACTGGAGTCCGGTTCCCCCTTATGACCTTCCGAGAATTTAGGGAGGTCAGGGCAATTAACCTGCATATGGAGTGCTTTGGAAACAAGGAAGTGGAACTTTATGGTTCAGCACTCAAGGAATTTGGATTCAGCCTTCCCAAAAGCCAGGATCAGTGCCGGATCAGGCATCCTAAAGACGTTCTGGTTCTTGCCGGGGGAGACCAACTGAATCCAGATATGGGTCAGCGCATACCAAGCAAGGAGTTATGGTTTGCAAACTCTCTTCGCAGCGGTACAGGGTTGGTTAAAGAGATGGAGTGGAGAAAGCTGGGGGTGATGCCAGACAAGCCAAAGTTCAGGCATGGAGTAGCAGCAATGCTGGGAAGGTTGTATGTGGTTGGAGGATGTGATTTCTACACCAAGGACGACATGATGAAATCTGCCTACAGGTAAATAAAGACAGACAGAAAAACACTGCCACTTAGCAACAGATAGTTACACATTCTCTCCCCTTTTGATCTTTACTTCTAGCTATGACCCTGTGAAGGACAGCTGGAAGAGGTTAGCTGACATGCAGGAGTTTAGAAGTAACTTCTCATTGGTTGTATATGAGGAGCATCTTTACGCCATTGGTGGGGATAGAGAGCTGAATACCAACCTAGACAGCGTTGAGATGTACAACCCAGACACTGACTCATGGAGGTAAGATTTGTTATGCCACACCACATGGTATTGAACAAGTTGTATGGATGCCTCCCTTAAGTTTGACATTCAACAAAATGTCATGATTAAAAAGGGGTGACTTTACCTATAATTTTGTAACACTTGACCTTTTACAATCAGTATTAAATTACACCAGGGATTCGTCCAGAAAATTAACCTAATTAGTTTAAACTATCGTGAATTAAATAAACCCCCAAAATTAATACATTTAACCCAACACAGCTTATCCCAGTACTTATTTTATATTTGTTTGTGAAATCCCCAAAATCCGATGAAATCCGATGACGCAACGGAGCGTTGCGTCATCAAACAATTTAATTATAACAAAAATATCCCTTTAATTAATCCCTTTATAACTCCAAAATAAACTAAAAGTCCCCAACAAACGAAATATACATTAAGAACCCCGAAAATTAGGTCGAATTGTATTTTTGTCTCTTTTTAAAGTCCAACAAAAATAATCTGCCGATGCAGCCGTTCGATCCTCCGAGACATCTTTCTCTTTAAAAAAAAAAAAAAAAAAAAAAAGTAATCCAACAAAAAATCAACCGATCGCTGGTATACCAGAACAAAAAAAGAAACGATCTCACCAAATCCAAGCAGAAATAATAATCCGGTCAGTCAGACCTCCATTGTTCCAGCGAGACCACGCGTATCTGAATGCAGGTGAGGAGACGCGGAAGGGAATTTTCTTCTCTGCCAGTTAGATATATTCCTGTTTGATACCTCTTCTGATGTTTTTTTTCTCAGCTTTGTCCGGCCCCTGGATCAGGCTCTGAGTGGTCATGCTGTCACTGTCTTGGATGAAGGAATCTTCATCTCCGGAGGTTTTAACTGTAAGTACGTGTGTCTGGTTTCCATGTTCCTGTATCACCCTCAAAGAGGCACCACCTATCTGGCAGACATGAGCCAAGACCGGGCCCAGCATTGCATGGAACCCCTGCGAGGTCTTCTTTACGTTGCTGGCGGTGTCTGCAACCTGAGGAAGTTTTACACCGACCAGCAAGCCTGCGAGGTTTATGATCCCGTGTCTGACTCCTGGAACGCTTATGCGTCACTTCCTGTTCCTCATGTGGGTGCAGCATCGGCGGCCCTGGAGGGGAAGATTTATGTACTGGGAGGATACTGCCTGGACGATTACAGTGAGTCTGGACTGGTCCACCGGTTCAATCCCAGCACACAGCGCTGGGAGAACATGGGGAAACTGCCGGGGGCTGTTACTGACATACGGGCCTGTCTGCTCCGATTGCCAAAACATCTTAGACTTTAGAACCTGGCTGTTAATGAAGAAAACTTTGAGAAGCTGACAGACACGTTTGGTGTGATCTAGAAAAAATAAAGCATAACGAGCAAATGCAGCTCAGCTAAAAATATGTTGGCTTTCACGTTGCATACTTATTGCAGCCTGCTTTTTTCACATCTGCCAATTATTGGTCAGTTTTCTGACGAAAGTATGTAGACCAGAAACAGCCTGTTTTACAAGATGAGAATATTGCGGTTGGTGGCCATCAGTGTCCTCAGTAAAGTTATCCTTATTTTTCTACTTCTCAAAGCACTACCTTGCTAGCAATTTTATATTCTAAAAATGTTCTGAAAAAATTAACAAAAATGTTCTCATGTTTTTAGCGGGAAGTTTTCAGAATGTTCCAGGACAATGTTCTTGAAAAACATTTTATAAACATTTGGCAGTAACCTTATTAAAACATTAAGAGGCAACATTGTTTGAACATTATGTATGAATGTTCTTTAAAACATTTTAAGCGGGAAGTTTTCTTTAACTTCACAGAATGTTCCAGGAAAATATTCTTTAAAAATAATTTTTTTTGTAACTTCAGTTTTTATTAACTTTTAACAGTTTTTAAAACAATGTAGCACATCTTATATCAAACACAATTCAGATCATTTAGGCAGAGCATATCATCTCCTATCACGAGATGACAAAATAATGCCACAGACATAAGACAGGAACAGCCACCAACGTGAGCTTATTTCAACATGTTGCCAAAACAGGTCCCATATCTGTCATTTTTCCCAACTAGTGTTCATATGAAGAGATCGCGCCTGTGACGAACCCAACCTTTAAAACTCTTTCACTTCTCTTTGCAAACAGCAAAGGGCGCTGCTGCTTCTTAGTTAAATAGCTTTGAAAACGGAGCTGCTTTACTCGAGACCTTAGGTACAGTTTGAGCAATTATAATAAGAATACATGTTATTTATAACGCACTTTACATTTGAAAGGAAATCTCAACGTGTTACAATTTGGAATGAAAGAAACTACTGAAATCAAACAGTTAAAATCAAATGTAATAATAACTATAAGAATAATGCATTTTATTTGTAGGGCACCCTAAAAGCATTATTATAGAAAAACAAGCTGGGAAGCAGAAAATTAAGAAGGATGAGTTTTAAGAAGAAATATTCAGAAGTAGGCAGAACTATGCAACATGTTTTTGTGAATGTCTCGTTAGGCTGTGGCGCCCCCAGGTGGTCCTTAAGGGTAGTCCACAGCTGAGGAGAGGGAGGATTATATGAATAGTGTGCAGCTTAGTCCTGTGGAGATGGAGAATGTTGGTGTTGGTGGAGCAGAGGTTTCTTGTAGTGGGTTGAGAAGGTCCTTGAGGGGTGGGGGTGGGGGGTGATTTCCTTGGATACACTAATAGGGTCAACAGGGAGATTTAGTATTTGATCCGGGGTTGTACAAGAAGCCAGTAAAGTTTGTGAAGGATGGATGTGATGTTGTTACGTTCCCCAAGATGGCTAGGGGATGAGGGGAGTAACAATAAATTATAACCCAGGGAAAAGAAATAGGAACTAAATATAAGCAAAGTTAAAATGGATTTATTAACAAACTAAAACAAAATGTGCAACACAAAACAAGCTTCTTCTATAAAACACCAAACAAAGCAGAAGCCACTCAATCTCAAACACAAAAACTAACAATCAAGATATAAACAAAAAGGCCTTAATCAGAACACAATCCTTCCACAGAAGGATCACACACATGCTCTTTATAGTTTGCCCCTGATTAGTAATTAGCCACAGGTGTGGCTGGGCACTCGAGGCTGAGGAGCAACACCTGGGGAGCATACACAGGAGAGAGAAAACACACACACAAAACTACGGCACGTAACAGATGTGTTCACATTTTCAGACAGCAGGTGTATGAGGCAGTGAGGATAAACCAGTCTCTGCAAAACTTAAAGAGGTAAAGACACTGCAAACTTACTGACTGAGGAAATGGAGTTCATGACTTCGCTTCTGCTGACCCTCCTGGGGCTTTCACTCATCGAGCCAGGGTTTGGACAGAGAGGTGACGGAGATACAAGTGAGTGGCTGACCGCCAAAGAGGAATTAATTAAAAAGTTGGAGGACAAATTGAAATATGTGGAAAGATGGCAGAGTGATGTCGAAGCTTTAGAGGCCAGGCTCAACGCGACTGTGGACGAGCTGAGGGGACAGAAAGCTGAAGTGGAAAAGCTGAACAAAGAGAACGAAGGTAAGGATTCTGTGATGATTAATTATTACACGATACATGTTTTTATGTACAAGTTTGTGTGATTCATTGGTGCTTTTTTCACTTTCACAGGCCTGAAAACGAGACTGCACGCCGCAGAGAAGGAGATTGACGGGCTCAAACGGGATAGTGGTGAGTCAGGATGGTCGAAATTCGCAGTGTGGTCTTTGCTATGGAGTCAACAACATGATCATGTTGTTGACTCATAATGAGACCCTCCAGAAATAAACACTAAAAATCTTAAATAACAAGTTCCTCTGAATATAGGACAGATCCCTAAATAGGAAGTGAAAACTGAAACTGTGAGGAAACGTTCTGTGTGTGTTTGTGGTCATTTTCTCAGTGATGTTGGTCATCTATCAACATGTTCGCATGTTTTAGTGGCATTCACATTTTCTCCATGTATTGTTCTGATCACAGGGGCTCACCGGGTCGCATTCTCCGCCTCTTTGTCAAACTTTGGAGAGATTTACAGAGGACCCAGCACAGACAAGACTCTGATTTTCAAAAGAATCTTCTCAAATGTTGGCGACGGTTATGACGAAAGTACAGGTATGGTTTGGTTTACCTTTTTAGTTTTCTGTTCAATTCAGTAGATGAAGGAACCTGCATTTCTTTAAAATGTTTCTAAGGGTTTGACCACAGAAAACTGCTTGGTTTACATCCTTCGACGGTTGGATTTACGGGCCTATCATGAATGTCCTGAGGCTGATAAGCTCATTTCTATTTCTGGTATTTCTGACAAGCTCAAACAAAGTAAAACACTTTGCTGGTACTGTTTGTCTCAGGTCTTTGGAGGTTGTTGCCAAATCTGCACTGATGAAAGTGTTTTTATTTACACTTGCTCAAATTACCACATTTTTCAATTTTTGGTAAATTGGATTCTTGCATCATACCAATACGAGTACAGGACCCTAATGCAGATAACGAATGTAAAACTGTTGAAAATCCGCTTTTTATTTACAACACAATGTTCTCGATGCTTAGAGAAAAGCAGAAGGACCTGCAGGTCGGCACTGATGGCAGGGCTCCAGATACCAATTGTCAGCTTTGAAGGTCTGTTACAGAGTAATACTGGCAGAGAAACAGAGGGTTCATATGGATTTATGTGGTACATGGCTGCAAGGTTGGACTTCATGAAAAGGAATGTAATAAAAATAAGAAAAGGGACATAGACTGTGTAAAACATGGGCGTAGTTTCAGTGACGTCAGCCATTGGTTTCTGAAAGGGCGTGGTCACTATTTTGGAAATGTCAACCTTACTTTCAACCAATTTAGAGTTGGAGCAGGGGTCCGCCTTAAGCCTCCTGGTAAACAGCTACAACGCGCCCACCTGCCAGTCAACTCAACCACACCTCTAAGCCTTGATATCATCAAAAACACTCCCCATACATTATTTACCAATTACGAGATGAAGAGAGCCCTTTTTTTTTTTTTTTTTAAACCATCTTAATTTCAGCCGAAAAAAATGGGCATTTTAATATTGGATCTAAAGGGGATTCCTTGGCCAGCCTCAAGTGGTCACTTGAGGAATGGCAGTTTTTTTCACACTTCCACATTGGCTTCATTCTTTGATACCAAAGGTTGCCACTTGAGTTAAACTCTATTAGTCATTTAGAAATGGGTTTTACTTTCAGATTCCAAGGCAAACAGAGTATCTGACCCTGCATCTCTTTGTTTTCATTCTGTTGCAGGAGTCTTCACAGCACCAGTGGACGGCCTATACTACTTCAGCTTCAGCACTTATGGCTACAACACTCATGTCATGGGGGCAATGTTGATCAAAAATGGCATCCGGCAAATTTCAACCTACGATTTCCCTTCAGTCGACGGCTCTGACAGTAGCAGTAACTCGGTTGTTCTTCAATTGGCTGCTGGTGATAAGCTGCACATGGAGCTGTGGGATGACGGCAGAGTGTTCGACAACTTGAATGGACACACAACATTCAGTGGGTTCCTTGTGTTTCCTTTGTCAAAATAAGAAATAAAGAATTATTAGTGCTTTAACACTGAAGAGGAATCTGAATCCGTAGGACCGAACCTCGAGTAGAACTACACTTTAAAAATTACCTTGCTAATATTACTGACATGATTTTCAAAATAAAACATAAAAGACAAGCCAAATTCAAACACGCTTTTATTTGAAACACAGAAAAACAAATGGCACACTTTTTTTATCTTCAATAACATTTGAATGGAAATATTCATGTGCTTCAATATTCTTGGATCAATAAATGCAAAAACAAAACTTTTGTCTTGTCTATTGTTCTTACTGTTTGTAACACCTTCAAAGAAAAATTCCTTATGCAGCTGGTTTTTAAGAATGGATCTACTCCCTCTTGTGTTCATAGTGGGTTATTGCTGTATTCAGTTCTAAAAAGGTTTATTCTTTGTTTTGTTATGGGAATATTTATCAAAATAAAGCACATTTTGAAAAATTAACAGCTAATTGGAATATGTAGAATGCAATACATTCAATGTATATCCTACATTTGGCATGCCTCCAGTTTAATCTACCTGTAACAAAATCAACCTTGATATATTAGGTTAGACATTGTAGGACCATTGAAAACGTTCTTAGGATAGATATTAAACAAGATTTTTTTAATATCGATATCTGTTAAGATACCACAGTGACAAAAATAGAAGTTCTGGGTACCCAATATTGAGAAAGTTCCTGTTTTTTTGTTTTTTTAAAGATACATTTTTGGGCTTTTAGTGCCTTTATTTGAGAGACAGGACAGTAGACAGAATCAGAAATGAGGGAAAGAGAGAGTTGGGAATGACATGCAGGAAAGGAGCCACAGCTCGGGTTTGAAGCTGTGTTATTTATAATGCACTTTACATTTGAAAGCAAATCTCAAAGTGCTACAGTTTGGAATGAAAGAAACTACTGAAATCAAACAGTTAAAATCAAACCTAATAATAACTATAAGAATAATACATTTTATTTGTAGGGCTGATTATAAAAACAAGCAGGGAAGCAGAAAATTAAGAAGGATGAGTTTTAAGAAGAAGTGTTCAGAAGCAGGCAGAACTATGCAACATGTTTTTGTGAATGTCTCATCAGGCTGTGGCGCCCCCAGGTGGTCCTGAAGGGTAGTCCACAGCTGAGGAGAGGGAGGATTATATGAATAGTGTGCAGCTTAGTCCTGTGGAGGTGGAGAATGTTGGTGTTGGTGGAGCAGAGGTTTCTTGTAGTGGGTTGAGAAGGTCCTTGAGGGGTGGGGGTGGGGGGTGATTTCCTTGGGTACACTAATAGGGTCAACAGGGAGATTTAGTATTTGATCCGGGGTTGAACAAGAAGCCAGTAAAGTTTGTGAAGGATGGATGTGATGTGTTCACATTTTCTCACCACCATCCGCTTTTGGAGGCTCTTGCTCCAGATACCCGATGAGGAGTGCGTTACAGTAGTCAATGCTCATAAAATCCTCCCTGTTTGCTTGTTGGGACACGACTAGACCTGGGCTCCCTTCTCACTGACATCAGAGGAACCCTTTGCAGAGCAGACAGCAGGTATATGAGGCAGTGACAGAAAAAAACAGCCTCTGCAAAATTTCAAGAGATTAAAGACACTGCAGACTTACTGACTGAGGAAATGGAGTTTACGACTTCGCTTCTGCTGACCCTCCTGGGGCTTTCACTCATCGAGCCAGGGTTTGGACAGAGAGGTGACGGAGATACAAGTGAGTGGCTGACCGCCAAAGAGGAATTACTTAAAAAGTTGGAGGACAAATTGAAATATGTGGAAAGATGGCAGAGTGATGTCGAAGCTTTAGAGGCCAGGCTCAACGCGACTGTGGACGAGCTGAGGGGACAGAAAGCTGAAGTGGAAAAGCTGAACAAAGAGAACGAAGGTAAGGATTCTGTGATGATTAATTATTACACGATACATGTTTTTATGTACAAGTTTGTGTGATTCATTGGTGCTTTTTTCACTTTTACAGGCCTGAAAACGAGACTGCACGCCGCAGAGAAGGAGATTGACGGGCTCAAACGGGATAGTGGTGAGTCAGGATGGTTGAAATTCGCAGTGTGGTCTTTGCTATGGAGTCAACAACATGATCATGTTGTTGACTCATAATGAGACCCTCCAGAAATAAACACTAAAAATCTTAAATAACAAGTTCCTCTGAATATAGGACAGATCCCTAAATAAGAAGTGAAAACTGAAACTGTGAGGAAACGTTCTGTGTGTGTTTGTGGTCATTTTCTCAGTGATGTTAGTCATCTATCAACATGTTTGCATGTTTTAGTGGCATTCACATTTTCTCCATGTATTGTTCTGATCACAGGGGCTCACCGGGTCGCATTCTCCGCCTCTTTGTCAAACTTTGGAGAGATTTACAAAGGACCCTGCACAGACAAGACTCTGATTTTCAAAAGAATCTTCTCGAACGTTGGCGATGGTTATGACGAAAGTACAGGTACGGTTTGGTTCACCTTTTTAGTTTTCTGTTCAATTCAGTAGATGAAGGAACCTGCATTTCTTCAAAATGTTTCTAAGGGTTTGACCACAGAAAACTGCTTGGTTTACATCCTTCGACGGTTTGATTTACAGCCTATCGTAAATGTCCTGAGGCTGACAAGCTCATTTCTATTTCTGGTATTTCTGACAAGCTCAAACAAAGTAAAACACTTTGCTGGTACTGTTTGTCTCAGGTCTTTGGAGGTTGTTGCCAAATCTGCACTGATGAAAGTCTTTATATTGACACTCGATCAAATTACCACATTTTTCTTACATCATACAAATACAACGAGTACAGGACCCTAATGCAGATAACGAATGTAAAACTGTTGAAAATCCGCTTTTTATTTACAACACAATGTTCTCGATGCTTAGAGAAAAGCAGAAGGACCTGCAGGTCGGCACTGATGGCAGGGCTCCAGATACCAGGTGTCAGCTTTGAAGGTCTGTTACAGAGTAATACTGGCAGAGAAACAGAGGGTTCATATGGATTTATGTGGTACATGGCTGCAAGGTTGGACTTCATGAAAAGGAATGTAATTAAAAAATAGGAAAAGGGACATAGACTGCTGAGCTCACAGACTGTATAAAACATGGGCGTAGTTTCAGTGACGTCATCCATTGGTTTCTGAAAAGGCGTGGTCACTATTTTGGAAATGTCAACCTTACCTTCAACCAATTTAGACCAATTTGGCCTTAAGCCTCCTGGTAAACAGCTACAACGCGCCCACCTGCCAGTCAACTCAACCACACCTCTAAGCCTTCATATCATCAAAATAGATGGGTTATTTAAAAACACTCCCCATACATTATTTACCAATTACGAGATGAAGAGAGCACTTTTTTTTTACCATCTTAATTTCTGCTGAAAAAAATGGGCATTTTAATATTGGATCTAAAGGGGATTCCTTGGCCAGCCTCAAGTGGTCACTCGAGGAATGGCAGTTTTTTTCACTCTTCCACATTGGCTTCATTCTTTGACACCAAAGGTTGCCACTTGAGTTAAACTCTTTAAGTCTTTTAGAAGTGGGTTTTACTTTCAGATTCCAAGGCAAACTTGCCATAAGTTAATGACTTTCACTTAGTTTGCCTACAGAGTCTATCTACCTCTTACAAAATAAAAATATATAGATGTACTTGCATGCAGAGTATCTGACCCTGCTTCTCTTTGTTTTCATTCTGTTGCAGGAGTCTTCACAGCACCAGTGGACGGCCTATACTACTTCAGCTTCAGCACCTATGGCTACAACACTCATGTCATGGGGGCAATGTTGATCAAAAATGGCATCCGGCAAATTTCAACCTACGATTTCCCTTCAGTCGACGGCTCTGACAGTAGCAGTAACTCGGTTGTTCTTCAATTGGCTGCTGGTGATAAGCTGCACATGGAGCTGTGGGATGACGGCAGAGTGTTCGACAACTTGAATGGACACACAACATTCAGCGGGTTCCTTGTGTTTCCTTTGTCAAAATAAGAAATAAAGAATTATTAGTGCTTTAACACTGAAGAGGAATCTGAAATCTGAATCCGTAGGACCGAACTTAAAGTAAAACTACACTTTAAAAATTACCTTGCTAATATTACTTACTTGATTTTCAAAATAAAACATAAAAGTCAAGCCAAATTCAAACACGCTTTTATTTGAAACACAGAAAAACAAATAGCACACTTTTTATCTTTAAGAACATTTGAATGGAAATATTCATGTGCTTCAATATTCTTGGATCAATAAATGCAAAAACAAAAACTTTTGTCTCTTCTCTTGTCTATTGTTCTTACTGTTTGTAACACCTTCAAAGAAAAATGTCTTGGACAGCCGGTTTTTAAGAATGAATCTACTCCCTCTTGTGTTCATAGTGGGTTATTGCTATATTCAGTTCTAAAAAGGTTTATTCTTTGTTTTGTTATGGGAATAGTTATCATCATAAAGCACATTTTGAAAAATTAACAGCTAATTGGAATATGTAGAATGCAATACATTGGATGTATATCCTACATTTGGCATGCCTACAGTTTAATCTACCTTTACCAAAATCAAACTCAATATATTAAGTTAGACAATCTAGGACCATTATAAACATTCTTAGGCTAGCTATTAAACAAGCTGTTTTAATATCAATATCTGTTACAATACCACAGTGACAAAAATAGAAATTCTGGGTACCCAATATTGACAAAGTTCTTTTTCTTCTTCTTTTAAAGATACATTTTTGGGCTTTTAGTGCCTTTATTTGAGAGACAGGACAGTGGATAGAATCAGAAATTACATGGAAAAACGTGGTATCAGAAATTGGCAGTTTTGACAACCTGACATTCTCGCATTGTCTACAATGAAAAAATGCTTGCTAAATTGCAAATATACCGCATGCAAAAACGATCCTGAAATTCACCATCAATAAACTTAATGTAAAACAACTACGGCAATGGAGTTTTTCTTCACATGTTACAGTCGGAAGTGTTGTGGTAAACACAGCAGAGATGCTCGTATGTCATTGTTCGGTCCAGGCATCCTGCCCATATTCTCCCATCTTTGTGCACTGGGATCATAACGATGAACCATCTTTATGTCACTGTAGCTCTCATGGCTGTATCCACCCAGCACATAAAATTTGCCCTCCAAAACTGCACTTCCTGCTCCAACATGTGGCACCGGCAGGGATGTAAAGGCAGTCCAGGAATCAGCAGCTGGATTGTACATCTCACAAGCTAGCTGGTTAACAGCAGTCATGTTTTCATCTGTGGTGATTCCACCGGCGACATACAGACATTCACCCAGGGTCTCCATGCAGTGATTAGCCCGAGATTGAGCCATGTTGGCCAGGTAAGTGCTTCCTGTCTCAGGGTGGTACAGAAACATGGATGAAACACACTTGTAGTCATTGTTTAGCCCTCCTGAGACATAGATCTGTCCTCGTAAAACTTTTGCTACATGTCCACTCAGAGGCAAATCTAAGGGCCAGGTGAACCTGAAAGAAAGAAATGTATATCTTGAAATGTTTAAGTCTGGAGGTATACACCACAGAATGTTATACCATTTAAATTGACCAAATCTGCTTGGTAATAATTGATGCTATTGTTAAAGAAAAATCTCTGATTCTCTGTGGCTCCAGCCACTTGCCTAGACCTAATTACACCTTAGCTGATTTTAACTATCCAGACAACTAATAGCAGTCTCATGTCACTATTATGATGTGTGATCAGTGTCCTCTAACAGCCAGAAGCAATGTTTGCAAACTAATTTTATGTTTAGGACTGGAAGTTTATTCAAGACAATCATAATATCTGTTAAGCAAATCATTACTGACTACATACCTCCATGAGTTTGCAGTTGGGCAGTATTGTTCCACACTGTTTTCAAAGTGAAGGTCAGAATGCCCACCAATGGCCAGAATCTTTCCATCCAGCACCACTACAGAGAAAGTGGATCTCTTGTGCTGCATGTCAGCAAGGCTCTCCCAGGTGTTTAGAACTGGGTCATACCTAGAAATTTGGTAGATTGAGACACTTAAGTATAGCTGTACATAATATGTCAATGCAAGCAATGTTAAAATACTGTAATTGTCTGTTCTAGTTGGTAGTGCCTGCTCTCACCTGTAGACCGAATTCATGGTGTCATTGGAGCCATAATACTTCTTGCCTCCAAACACATATAGTTGTCCTTTGTGCACAGACACCTCATGTCTGAACCTTGTTGGCTCTGGCATGTCTCCCAACTTACGCCACTCCATGGCCTTTCGTATTCCTGTATGGTTCCTAAGGGAATTCCCGAACCAGAGTTCTCTGCTGATGCTGCGGTTACTGAGGTCTTCAGAAGTCTGATCACCCCCAATCAAGACCAGGCTCTCTTTTGGTAGATAGATGCGATATTGACTCAGCGGGGCAAAGTCATTTGAGCAAAAATCCTTTTTAATGGCTTCAAAGAGTTCTGCTTGGCTGTGATCAGACCACATGTTTAGAGATTGAACCTCTCTGAATTCCTTAAATGTCATCAATGTAAATTGGATGGTTTTCATTAGTTCTTTAGCAAGCTTCAATCTTATCTTGGGCTTTGCTTGGATCCACGCCACCACTGCTTTGAAAACAACAAGTTCAGATGGAACGCACAGTGAGCTACTGTTCAGGTACCTCAGGAGCTGGTTGGCTGGCAGGTCCTTGAACTTTGAGGTACACGCTACCTTTTGGAATTGCAGCAAGACATAATCGTCTGCAACTTCAAGAAGCTGCGCCATCTCGTAGGCCTCAGCAAACGATGCCACATCAAGGCAAGAGTGAGGATTTATTTCTTGTTCCAGGAAGTTCTGGCACAAGGAGAGCGCAGGTTGGTACTGGAGCTGAAGAGCAGTACTGGTGATCTCAAAGGCACACTTCCAGCTGAGGGGTAGAACCCCGCTGTAGGAGCAGCCAATGAGAATCTCCAGCTCTGAAGCCAACAGGAAGGGAAGGGTCACACATGGCTGATTGGACTCTCTCATCCGCAAGGTGAACATGCTGCGGAAGTAGTCACTCCCCACAGCAAGGACGACTCTATGGACTGAAAGGGGGTTGTTAAGTTAGTCAGTACACTCTAAGCTCATTGTGGCAACAAACATGTACAGGACTCTGCAAGAATTTCTTGTTTTGGTCCATTTATATCACAAAATATGTATTTTTATAGGCAATATATAATATAATTGTTGCAACTCTAGCAGTGAATGCGATATGTTTTTGAAATGCAATATTCAATGAACACATCCATTCATACTTTATTTGAAGACAGACTTAATCTTGTAGGACAGACAGGGAAAACGATTGCATGGTATAGGAAAATTGAAAGTGAATTCACAGTGTAGGAACCTTTGGAAAAAGTCATTCAAGCATTGTGTAAACAATAAGATGGTGGCTTCATCTAAACTAAAAAACAAACAGCTGAGCCCAGGACCAAGGCCCTACTGAGTAGTGTATGAGATGTTTTTGCGGATAAAAAGGGAACTTATCAGATGTCCAGGGTGGAAAACAAGCTTGGCAGAGGTACAATGAAATACCAAGAAATCCTCCTGTCTGTATGTCAAATGTCCTTGGGCAAGGTATTTAGTCCCAATGTGCTCCCAGAGGTGCTTAGCCACTGGTGTGTGAGTGTTTGTAATGACCAAAAATAGATCCTGGAGAGTAGGATGGCATCTTGCATGGCAACCTCTTCTGTTAGTATGATTTTGTGTTTGAGACTTTTATCATTTTGCATAGAGCACCTTGGGTAATCAGAAGACTAGAAAAGCACAATATCAAAGTTAATTTGCAATTTAATTCAAAAATGAATCAAGGTGCGAGTGAATTCAGCTTTCTCTTCACAGACAGCTTACTTACATTTCACTTTCTAGCTGGGCAGCCAGGGTTCAAAATAATGTGTCCCCTAAGTGGGGTCTATTTTACTTGCACAAGTCATTGGTACACTGCTCACCATGAAGTGGTCCTCCGACTGCTTCCAGAGTTACGTCACAGCCCACTCTGTCCATCCACAGCTGTTTCATGGACTGAAGACTGACCCTCAATTGATCTGCAGCAGAGACCCTTTCCTCCTTCCCTTTCCCTCCAGTTTTTGCAGATTTTTCTTCTTCTTTTGTGCAGAGATCCAGCACTCGTTGGATTCCTAGCGTTTGAGCTGCTGCCTTTATCTGGTACAAAGTGTTCTCCCTCAAAAGTGTCACGAGTCCAGTGTAAGCAAACTCCACAACTGCTTCCAATCCAACATGATCCACATCTGGACCCAGAGGCAGTGACCACTTAGAGACTCCGACACCATTTTCATCTGGTCTTCCGTCGACTGTTTCGTTCCCCGCTTTGCCTCTAATGAGCCTTTCGCGTATAACTGAGCTGACAGCGCCCAAGACAAGAGAATGTACATGAAAAGTCATCCCATCATCCGTGCTCAAAGTGAGGTTGGTGAGCAGCAACGAATCCCTGAACTCTGTCAAAGTGTGGAAAAAATCCACAAGGTAACCCTCCTTGCTGTACATCTTCACCTCATCTTCATCGAAATGATCCGGCTCTTCTTCCGAGGAATGTTCTGCTTCATCATCCTCTGCAGACTCGACCTGTTCTTCTCGAAGCTTCCCGTGATCAATTTGAAACATTTCTTCCGTCGCTTGAGATTCTGCGACCGTTTCGTTCTTCGATTTCTCACTACTTCTTTCTTCCTCTTCTCTTCTTTCTCTAGGAGTCCATCGTACTGGGATGCTTACAGTAACTCCACTCTCCTCTGAATCCTTGTACGTTTTCTCAACAGCTCTCTGTTCAATCTTAATTCTTTCAAACATGAACCATTCGTCACCAGAGCCCATGAAGTCAGATTTCCCTGAAAGTGACACGTTTTCACCTTCAATGACTGCTTGATTTTCTTGCATTGTACCTTCTGGATTTTCCTGTATATCTTGACCCCAAATTCCTCTGAAATTGCTCTGGCAGACGATATTGTCCAGTTTGTGTCTGTTCTTGATACTCCTTTGGTTCTTCTTCTTCTTTCCTCTGCTGCGCTGTCTCCTTCCTCATTCACCCTAACCTGTTTGTCTAACTCATTGTCACCTTCTCTTGCCCTTTTCTCTGCTTCCTCAACCTCCCAGTCCCTTTTCTGATCTCCCCCACTCCCTCTGCTTTTTTAAACTCCTCTTCCTCCTCCCCACTCTCTTGAAACTCCCTCTCCACATTATCCTCCTTCTTTTTTCTTTTTTTGTCCTCCCCTTTTGTTTCCATTACCTTCTCCTCCATCCATGTCCCCATTCTCTTCAGTCAGCCTCTCAAACGTCCTTGTTCTCAAAAACTCTCCCTATCCTCTACATTGTCTCCTTTGAACTCGTCTTCTTCCACTTCTCTACATATCTTCTCATCATCCATATTGATTTTCTTAACCTCCCTTTCCACCAACTCATCCACTTTCTCTTCTTCTCCTTCTTCTAGTTGCTCTTCTTTGGTCACCTCCTCTTTGCCCTCATCCACCTCATCCCCCCCATCCACTTCACTTTCTTCTTCTTTCACTTCTTCCACAAAGTTGACCATATCCTCTGCTTTAACCACCTCATCATCTTCCTTTCCCAGCTCTTTATACCCCCTCTGAACCCCAAAGTTCTCAGTCATCCTCTATCCTCTCTGCCTCCTCAATCTCCACATTTTCTTCTTCTCCCTCCTTGTCTACTCCCCTTTCCTCATCTTCCTATTCTTCCCAATCTGTGTATTCTGCCTCATCCTCCTCTTCTTCATCGTGGTCTTCTTCATCACTGCTAACCTTCACTTCAGTGTAACATCTCACCCTCTCCCGCCATCTCTTCCTCCGGTCCTCCTCCCATCTCTTTCTTCCATTCATCCCACTCCTTCTGGAGGCATGGATTAGCAACATGCCACACTCCTCAGCTCAGTGTCACTTTAATTTGCACAAATCCCTCAAATCCTTCAAAGCGTTTACACCACTAGAGGTTTAAAAAAACTGCAGATCACTAACGCTTCTGCCTGGTTTCAGTGGGGAAAAAGGGACAGAGAAAATAATAATCCAGTGGCAGTCCAGTGTATTATTGTTGCAAGCAGCAGCTATATTTCTTTCGCTGTCTGCAGACACCAGCTGTGTTGTCTATTTGTTCCTCTCCCGCCTCCCTCACCTCCTGCATCTGAACGTTTGGAAGTGGTGTGACGACTTGCTATTTGCAGTGTACTATCACAAGGTTATTGAAATTCAAGGCTATTCAGGCTGTCACTGGAGACATAACAAAGGCTTGAGATTGATTGTTTCACTGAATATGCATGCAGTTCTTGCACTTCAGCCTGCTCTTAAACTGTTTTAATCTTTAATATCTGTTTTTTTTAGTGTCCTTTTCTTGTCAATTGCCACATAGAGTTTATTTACAGGCCTTACAATTTTAATTTTTGAATGCTTCCATTTTGCTGTTAGTTAGCAGTTCTACAATTCTTAAATTTGTACAGAAAAGATCTTGACCAAGCGAGTAGAAAACTCGACAATGATCCTTTCCTGGAGTCAGCCAGGTCTCTGCCTGCCAAACTCAATGCACCAAGACATTATCTCAGAGGGGCCTTGGCGTCTTTATTCTGCACCATATGACTCTGAGATCAGTACTACATGCCTGGAGGGTCACCAGCGGGATCACGTTGCTCCTCCACGTCCAATGCAGTGGAATCTGGGTCAAGGATTGAGTCAGTCATGAGGGAGAGAAAGAAGGCAGAGGGCAACAAAACAACACCTGTCTTACACCTGTCGCCCTTTGAGCTGAAAGGAGAAGCAAACAGTTGGGTCACGCTCTAACCTTGATTTGAGAAATCGTTTTGGGGATCACAAGTACACCGACAAAGGTCCCTCACAAAGACGCCCTCTCCTTGCATTTCAATGTTGTTAAAGTGTCAACCGCCTGAGGTTGCATAGGGGGCCTGGCAATATATTTAACTTAAGCGTCAATCTTAAGTGAATGTTGGCCCAAATTAGTTTAATGAATCATTTTCACATTGTTCAAAGGAACATGTGAGCGATAAAACTGAAGCCACTTTCACACATGACCCCCCACAGCAGGAGATTTACCCGGTCGGATAAAGGGTTCAGTCTGCAAGGCATTACATGACATGCAACACATGTCACAGTGTAATGTTTTGTACATATCCAAGATGGCAGACAAAGCTTTTTTATTTACCAGGTGGGTGGTGGTGAATTTTCTTTATGCTTTCTCACATGGACTCCCAACTTCCAACATCATGCAAAAGTTTTTTTTTTAAGGACATGGCTGGAAGACGTCTGGATAAAGTCTTTGCTATAAGACGCTATGAGATACATTTTTTGGGGGAGTGGCAGTTAGATCAGTCTGTAGGGACATTGGTTGGGAAACTCATGGGTTGCCAGTTCAAGAATAATTAAAAAAAATATGGAAGTTGGTGTGGTGGCTCGAGAGATGTCAGGTCACCTCCCGAGTACTGCTGAGGTGCCCTTGAGCAAGGCACTGAATCTCCAACAGCTGGTGCGCTCTGACATCTCTTTATGCATGTTCCACAGGTCCTGTTTGTGTACATGTGAAGAAGCATGTCTCTCGATAACAGATTGTAAAACCAGAATTCACCCTCTAAAGTTAAGTGAAATTATAAAATGACATTTCGAGGCCACAGTTTCAGGGCCTTTCCGATGGAACAAGTATCCTATTAAGCAAAAGTTACCCAGCTGAAGATCTAGTGTCTCCAACTTTCAGGGTAATCTTTCCTCCTCAAGCCTCTAAAATAGAAGCTTTTATATTCTCACACGCCGAGGTTTCTTTTTGAAACGCTTTGAAGTTGAAGCACTGTGAGTGGGTGAGCGAGATGCAAATGAAACTGGTGGGCACCACCTCGCTTTAAAACAAAACTCCCACCTGAGGACACAATGACTCGGGCTTCTTTCACAGCCGTGCACATGTTAGACACAGAACCAGACAAAGTGAGTCTGGGCATGTTTCATTATTAATACATTGAACATTTAAACTTAATAGTTAAGATTTTTAAACATCCTGATGGACCATATGTGTCTCTAAACTGAGAAGGATTTAAAGCATTTAAATGTTTGCAAGCTCCTTCCAGTCGTTCAATTTACTCAAAGACATCTCTCCTGCAGCATGCTTTTTACACTTTGTCTTTTGGGCAAAACAATTTTTTCCCTTCACGAAATTTCTGTAGACATCACACAGATCCACTGGATATTTGAAAATGAAATTAATCATAGAATATCAAAACCAACTTCTCTGTACGTGCTGCATAATGTTTGCAGCTGTTCAGATTCACTTTATAACCTGCAGTGCGTCTTGTGCTCAGCAGCAGCAGCTCGCCATATACTTATGAAAAAGACATGTTTCCTCTGCAGTCCTGATGGTTACCATAACGACACAAGCAGTGAGAGGAGGAGTGGAGAGCGCCAACCTCCTTATGGGACCCCCCCCACCCCAAACCCTTTCCTCTAGAGCAGCAAACACTGATGGGAAATATTGGCCTGTGGGAAATTATATTGCTCTTATTTCAGCGATTATGGGATGTGTCCTCAGCTCTCAAAGCATCTGATTCTGTTTTCAAAGCTGTATGAATCATTTAGTTTTAAATGGAAAGACACTGAAGAAGGACTAGTTTGTCGTGAAAATGTGTCATTGTAAGAAATAAAGTATGCAAGGAGATAAGAAAAACAGTTATAGTCTCTGAACAGTTAAAGCTCCTGTGAGTAACTTTTGAGTTTGGCGCCCCCTGTCATCAGAGCAGTAGCTCTTTCTCTCTTTGATGATTTTGTCCTGTACATGTGTAAGTCGTGCTTTTTACCCCCCAAAAATATGATTTTGCTAAGTATATCTTATGTAACTGTGAGAGAGAAGCGCGAGTACCGCCGGCTGTGTTGTTGTCGGAGCCGTGTTTACATGGACGGGACGGCCTTGTGTATAAAGATGTTTTAGTCAAGGACTTGAGAGAAGAACATACTCACTGCTTATTTAGATGTCATGTAAGTGTCTTTAGATCACTGTCAATTTACCTGCAATGTGAGGCTACAAGCTAACTAAAGTAAGCTAACATTAGCCTGCTAACACAACAATCCAGAGCCGCAGGGAAACGCAGCTCAAGAAGAGGAAAAGTTTGTCCGCCGCTAGCGCTAAATGGTGCTTAATTATGGTGTGTTCCAGGTGATGACTCTATCGTGCAGACGCAAGCTTCAGAAAAGCGGAGGTGTGTCCAAACAGAAGTTTGTTTTGGTTTCATGCTTATGCTCGAAGGCAACATCTACTAGATCAAAAAAAGTCGCACATTCTTCCTTTACACAAAAAAAGATTGTTTTGTTTGTTGTCAAAATACAATCTAGCTTTATTGAGCTTCTATTGGCCCCCATGAATCACAGAGAACACTGAACAAACACATGGAAATAAAAGAAGATTTAAGACAGGCAATACAACAGGCAGGAGGAGAAAAAGGTACTAAACATGATCTCAACTGGGAAAAGAACATCGTTTCTAGAACTAGTGTTGTGTGAAAAAAAAAAAGAAAAAATACAACTTTAAAAACATAGAAAAACAACAGGAGGTCAAATACACAGTGCAGAAAAGCCGTGAGAAAATGGCTTTTTTTCCCCCCAATTGTTTCACACTGAAAGCGTGACTGATTGTCAGGCTCACGTTTCTCCTTCAATAAAGATTCATAAATATAAACATAAACATTATTAAACATGATAGCAACCTTAAAACTGTAAGACTCTTCAGAAGGGTTTAAACAGGATTAAATTCGACTAAAGCTCATTTTTATTTTGAGGTTCGGTTTCTTTACAAAAACAAAATACACAAGTGCAGCAAGGGGAAAAAAAATAAGAAGGAATCGCCTGTACTCGTCCAGCAGAGGAAGTGTAGATCACACACAATCTGAGCCACATCAGACCTCTCCAGCTATTGCTTTTTTTAAAATAAGATCATGATTCATTAGTCCCTGCATTTAGAAAGTCTTTGCCTCAGAGAGAGAAAAAGGGGAATGGTTTGCCAACGAAATATGAGATGTCCTGAAACAGCCGTCATTTTGGAGCTGTGTAGGAATGGAGGAATTTGCATAGTTCGGCAGCTTGGTCTGTGTCATTATTGGTTTTTTTTTTTCCCTGTTTCCGTGTACAGTACCTGCGCAGCCCTGAAACCTTTTCCACCACGTATCACTCCTGTGGCTCGTTAGAATAAGGAGCGAGATGAGAGGTCTATTTTTACCAACGAGGGGGTGAGAAAGTGAGACGGAAGGCAAGATGTGATGAGACGAAAGCGAGCGCTGAGCGAACAGAGTCTGGATGTAAAATACGGAGAGGGATTCTACTGCAACAGGTCCAGAATGAAAGACTCAAATATTTGTTTAAGATTCATTCAGAACATGGGAATGTGAAAGAAAATCAAGCAGTGGGGGTGTCCTTTAAAACATCTGAAATTAGGCGGCAAACGTGTAGAAGCACCTATTTTATTCCCCTCTTGTGCTATTCACTAACTCGTACAAATCGTTGGTAAAATGCTTTTTTTTGGGCTTTTTCTTCGGTCAAGCGCTTGTAGCCCACGGTAGGAAGAAAGACACGATGACGATGACGAGGGAGAGAGAGAGGGGCAGAGAGAGGAGGAGGATGAGAGGAAGAGAGAGGGACGGGGGCCACAGAGACATCAGGCGTCTGGAGTCTCGGGGCAGATCGATCGGGCTCTTTTGCCGCTCGCCGCTCGGGCGGCAGATGACCAGCGGCCGGACCTGGGATATGCTCTCCTGGAAGACAAAGAAGGACGGGATGAGATGACCAAGGTTGCAGTTGTGAAATAAGAATCTTATAGTGTTGGAAATCTGAAATCTTTTCCTTTAGTTAAGCCGCATGCGAGCTGAATATTGGCTCGACTTAGCGTGTAGCATTTTGGTTTAGCTTAAAGGTCAAGTATTATACTCTTCATCAACAAGTTTAAATAAGTCTCAGAGCTCCTCAAAATATGTCTGTGAAGTTTCCTACTAAAAACCAATCCTGATCCTGTATTTGATCATGACTATAAACCCCTCTATTTCAGCCCTGCTCAGAACAGGCTGTTTCTGTGTCTGTAGCTTTAAATGCAAATGAGTTTTCTGACCACGCCCCCTCTCTGGAAGGGGATGTAGCTTGGGCTATCATGTACTGAATCTGCTCCTTCTTCAAACAGTCGAATGCATCACCCAACAACAATATTTCCAGTGGAAAATGTAGAAGAAAAAAAAAGGTTGTTAGGGCAGCATGCTGTCTGACACCTACCCCGCTGCAGCTATTTCAAGTCTCCAAAATAACTATATTCAAATAGCCAAACCTCTCCCTGATGGTCTCATTTTGCTTTTCTTGCTCATACCGAGGCACCAGTACACATTTCAGTCTGTTTCTCAACTATCTAAAATCTCCTCACTGGACCTTTAATGTGTCAAATTTGGCAAAATAAAAAAACAATAAACGCACGCAGTAGTCGATAAAGACAGAAATAGAATTGGCAAAATTAGTTTACTGCAACATGACTCAGTGTTCCCACTACACTTCATAATGAGCATTTTCTTTTTTTTTCAAAGATTTATTTTTTGACTTTTTGTGCCTTTAATTGAGAGATAGGACAGTGGATAGATATGGAAATCAGGGAGAGAGAGAGAGAGAGTAAGGAATGACATGCGGGAAAGGAGCCACAGGTGGGATATGAACCTGGGCTGTCCGCTTGGAGGACCATAGCCTCCATACATGGGGCGCACACTACCCACTGCCCCACCAGCGCCCCCATAATTAGCATTTTGACAGTTTTTGCCAAACGTTCTGCTTCCCTTTAACTAAATGAACACAACAATTTTACTCAACCGCAAAAAGAAAATGTACTCATTCTCAACTATCAAGAAAAGGAGACTGTTTCAATTCCATCCCTGCTAATAAGTTAGTAAACCTGGAACATGACCCGTCTTCTTAATCCTCTGAGTTGTATTGAATTGTGCCTTGTTGAGGTGATCAGATGTACAGAATGAGATTAACTCGTCTCTGTTTTCTACCTCCAGTATGGTCCTGCTGTGTGCTCTGTCAGGACTGAGCCTGAGGTTCCAGCGATGTGACCTGTGGCTCCGCCCACCGTCGTCTTCGCTCTCAGTGGTGTCTTGCCGCGCTACCCGTGGGCGCTTACGCCTCCGAGAGCTGATTCGCTGGAGAGAACCTGGCTCCTGGAGTCTGAAACAACAAACGACCGGGGTTAAGGGCACAAGGTCAGAAAAACTACAACGCACAGACGGAGCGGGTAATCTGTTAATTATCTTGTGTTAATTGTTTTCATTCATTTGTGATGTGGATTACTAAATCTCTCTCTAAATCTTGCTCTCAGGTGGTGAGATGGATCACAGACAACCTGAGCGAGAGCAATGCCGCATTCTCTACTTTAGAGACCTTATTGAATGACGAGCCGAAATGCCCATCGCTGCCCCAAGCGCTTTTATTCTGAAGTGCTGCTTGACCTTCATGGAGGTACTTCCGGGGCACCGCTCGAGTAAACAAAGTAGTGACATCTCAAAAAAGTTTCTATTATTTGTAGATTTTTCTCAGTCATCATGGCCTCTTAAAAACTCAAATCTATCGACATTGAAAAAACGCTGATATTGTGTTTTGATAATATCGGTGTTACGGTGTAAAAAGTGACCATGTTAACTTTCGACTTAAAGCCGAATGTGTCTTAAATTATCGCTGTCACAACGGATGTTAAAGACAGAAAGCGTCCTCATGAATGTCGCTTTGTTTTCTTATTTTTATTGTCATGTCAAAAATACCAATCATCTCCGTCTTTAACTACAAACACAGACACATTCTGCTGAAAGTCACCAATTAGCACGGCCACTTTTTAGAACATAACACCGGTTAGCATTTACATAATGTTAACTTCAGTTATCTGAAAACAGTGCTATCCAAGGTATCGTCTTTGTAAATGGATTTATGGTGAATGAAGTGACACGTTTCAGATAACGGTGCCCTCCTCTGCACACACACACACACACACACACACACACACACACACACACACACACACACACACACACACACACACACACACACATCAAACCTGCAATCTGTATCTTCTATATCAGCATCTGCATCGCTCTCCCCCTGAGGGTCCGACAGCACACACTCCTCCTGCAGCGGAACGAAACATAGGAAGCTGAGAGAAGATACACAAACTAAAAACTAAAAAAGAGAGTCAAAAAGAACAACTGAAAAACATTCATGGAAACACAAACCTCCACATTCACTGCATGGGGGCTTGATTTGCTTTTTTGGACTTGTTAGGTGAATCATCACTATAACTATTCGTAAAGCACCAACAACAGACCCCGCTGATTGCGTTTCACTGTGTGAGCGTCTTCATGCGTCACTTTCTATTAGCACCATTGTTAAAGTGCATGAATCAGCGCACATGACTAACACAGCTCAGAGACCCTTCATGTGGTGGCCGCTTCCCATTGCATGCACTGGCTCAACAACACGGTACGCACAGCAGCTGCATGTGAAGGAACACGGTCTTCAATTACTCTCCTTGATTCTTTTTTTATAAGAACACTTCAATCACCATCATTAAAAATCACTCACATGGCCATTTGCATCCCACCTTCATACTTTATGTACTAGATAAAATTAGAGATTCACTGATTCACTTTTTATCAGCTCTGATTCTTGATTCTGATACATTTGTACCGATACTAATACTTTTATATCATAATTAATACTCTTTGTTGGTTTTATGTGTAAGGCTGACAGGAAGCAGCGACAACTGTCGGGTTTTCAAATTAAATGTTTTAAGCTGAATTGTAGAAATTCTGCTTTTGATCATATAGAAGGAGCTGTTTCATCTCGTTTTTTTAACGTCGCCATGGAGACGGTTTGTGGGCACTTGTTACAGTTCAGTCTGAATGTCTTCAAAGTGAGCTGAGAAAGTGATCTTTATTGATCTGTGACGTAAATCACGCCAATATGGGTCGAGATACAGATATGATAATGGATCGGTCCCATCTCTCGATAAAAAAACAGATTCGTAATTATATTTATAAGTTCTGTCTATACGTTTCCTGCTTCAATTAACTGATTCCAATCATATTGCCAATAAACTGCATCCATTACCTATGTCCATGCTTTCGCTGAATTTTGATTAAGGCCCGACCTATCACTGAACTGAACAAGCTGCAGCCATATTTGCACATACACTTTTATTTATTTATGTCCAAAACGTATTTTTGAGCCTGCCTTAAGAGATCTTTTTATTTCATTTTATTTTTTAAATTATTTTATTGCACTTAAAAAGCAAAACAAAAAACACAAAACATAATATATTAATGGAAAAACAGACAGTACATAATGATTAGTTAATTAACAAAATATACATTTTGAAAGAAATGCGCTGGAGGAGCCAAATAAACCCAGAGGGTCGAGTGGCCCTCCTAAAGAAAAACATGTAACATTTATTTGTGTCTTTTATTGAGCTCATTGGTTGAGACTTCTCTCTCCCTTGTGCCCTGATTGGCTCTGATTGGAATAATTTATAAATGTTTTAGTCATTTTAATAATTCTCCTTCTCTCTAACGTGTCGTTCGTTGTAACATCTGTTTCGTAATCTGTGTGTCATGACAAACAAATCTACCTACAGGTACAAATACAGTCACCTGACCCTGAACCTAAACCTGAACCTAAACCTGAACCTAAACCTGAACCTAAACCTAAACCTGAACCTGAACCTGAACCTAAACCTGAACCTGAACCTGAACCTAAACCTAAACCTGAACCTAAACCTGAACCTGAACCTAAACCTGAATCTAAACCAGAAGCTGCCTCAGTTTTGTCTGACAGGTAGTGAACCTCGGTCGAGCATTAGTCATGAATGCGTCACATTTTGGAGCCTTAAAACAAACTTAAAAACCACAGAAACCAATAAGATCACATTCCTACACTCCTATAGAAACACTGATATCACACGTGAAGTTACCTCTGTGCCGTATCCTTCAGAGTACCTGGTGATCATCACTCGCTTTTTCCCACACTGTTCACACAGCCGTGTGTCCTGAGAGCAGAACAGACTTCATTAAGTGTCTTTTTTTTTTTTTTTTTTTTTTTTAAAAGCAGTCTGAGAACAGCATGGACGGAGAGGTCGGTTAGAAAGTTCAAAGCGTGCTTTTAGATAACAGATGAAGAAACACTCGGAGTGCCGGCCACAGACACTTAAGTGGGAAGCCATAAGCACTCACCGGCGTAGGCGTGTGTGCTTCTGAATAAAGTGTACAGGGACCGGCCTCGCACAGACACACTACATCTACCTCTCCGCAGCTCGCCCCCATCTGAGACACAGAGACAAAGAGAGAGAGAGGATAAACAACTGTGATCTGTGGACTTGTGAGACGCCTCTTGTACCTTTTTATCTTTAGCTATAGCTGCAGATCAACAAAGTCAGGTACAGGAGACGAGTGACGCTTTGATGGATGATCACTTAGAACAGCTATAGAAATGATTTTATCACACAGATGATGTTCACTTCATGTTTTTCTCTTTGAACCTTCTCCCTCTGCTTCCAGTTAAAGTGCTTAAACGTGGCGAGCGGTTGACTGGCCGTTCCGACTCAGTGAAACTGTTGTTTTTTAAATTGTTATAGAAGAAGAGCTGTGATCTTAATCGTTTAAGACTGCCTTTTCAAGCCACTATCATAACTACCCTGTGACATTTCGCTTTCAATCTGAATGTTGCGGAAGCATAAAGGGGGGGGGGGGGACAAAATGATCCCAACTGTGTGACTGACTGTGTGTGTGTGTGTGTGTGTGTGTGCGTGTGTGTGTGTGTGTGTGTGTGTGTGTGTGTGTGTGTGTGTGTGTGTGTGTGGCGCCATAACAGTCGACTTTAAGCTGATTTATCACAGTCAAAACGGATGTTTCATTTTTTTTATTGTAATGTCAAAAATACCATGTATCTCTGTAACTACGACAACCACAGATGCACCAATTAGCACGGTCGCTCGTTAAGACATAACACCGCTTAACGTGCCATGCTTAAGAGGGAGTGCTGTCCCTTAGGGAGGTTTCCCAGACCCTTTTCACACATATGGAAATCTCCTGAAAAACAATTTCAATTTGAGCCAATGGGAAGGGAATGACGTTTATATAGTGACCGGCTAAAGTGTCTGCACGTGACCTCTACGATCTCCGTGCACGTAATTAAACGTCTGCATTCTGTTTTCTGTTCGTCAGTATGTTGTTCTCCTCTCTTTTGTGGATGTTGTCATTCCATTGGATTACACATAGCATTGATATAAAGGCAAATATTCTCATTATGACGTCGTGTAGTGGACTCTGTTGCTACGGCCGCTACTTCCACGTTGTTTATTTACGTCACGTCTTATGTCGGGAAATCCCCCGCGCCCCCCCTCCCCTCTGACAGGGAAAGTCCCCCGCTGTGAGGAGCATATGTGAACGGCTAGGTCGGGAGAATCTCCAACGAAGTCCTCCTGTAAATATCTAGATATTATCCGGAGTGCAGATGTGAAAACGGCTCTACTGTCATTGGAAAATTTGCACATTTTGAGGCGCTGATGTGGTTTAAAGTTTGTCGGCCCTTGAGGGGGCCCCCTGCTGGTCTGGGGCTCCAAGAAGTTGTCATAACTTGCATGTTGACAAGCAGTGATTTTCACTGATCTGATTACTTCACATAGTCAACTGTTTCTTTAGCTTAGCAGCACATAGCAGAGCAAACGCAGACAGTGTTATCAATGGAGTCATAGCACGCTCTGTTTGACTCAGTGATGACACCTTTTCTAAATCACCACAGGCATTATTTTTGGCATTATCTGTTCTGTATTGTCAGGCCCATGTCACCCTGTTTGTATCGGCCACCCAATAAATATCAGTCAGGCTCTAGTTAAGATGTCACTTTGCGTCGACGACAGTCAGCGAAATGTTAACTTTCACGGTATAGCTGCAATGTGAGAGGTTAAATGACCTCACCTCACAGTCATTGTCAGACGTCTCTCCGGAGGAAAACAGGCCGTGGGAGTCAGGTTCCCTCCGCAGCATGACCTCTGACCTGGCTCACACGCTCACATAGACCTGCTGGAGAAGAACACAAAACTAGCTTAGTGACATCACCAGACGTTTTTTTTTTTTTTTCTCCACGGTGACATTGAAGATACGAAGTTCAGTGGACTTTTTTTTTTTTTTTTTTTTTTTTTTTTTTTTTTTTTACTGTTTTAACAAAAAAGCAACGCACACTTCAGGAAATGCGGCATTACTACCCATGAAATCAGGTCATAATTAAAACTATTAATATATAAGACTTTGAAATGATTATATCTAAGGACGTGGAATTAAACTTAAAGCCCTCACTAAAGAATAAATAAATAGAAAGTGGGACCATTTTTTTAAATGTATTAATACTGAGATCATCATTTAACAAACCCTATAAACTCCATGAGAGGAAGTCAATATCACTGATTAATTTTGAATTAATTTTTTAATAATAATTTTTAAGAATTTTAATTTAATTTATAAAAAATCGTTTCGGTCAAAAAAATATGAATAAAAGTCGAACTCAATAATTAAATTGGTAGAGTCACATTATAAGTAATTTCGTTTTTAATATAGGCCTTGTAATTCCTGCAATTCCTTTATGAATGTCCCCATATATTTTAAACTAGGTGTTACAGATGATGCTGTCTTTACGCAAACATCTGGATCCTGCCAGGGATTTCTCATCATCACCTCAGTCAAACATCTGCTCGACAGTGGCCGCACTCCCGTTACGTAACAGCCCGCCACAGTCGATGTAAGAGCCGGACAACTTTTCAGATACAACATGTTGTGTTCTAGCGATACACAAACACGTAAATTCATCTTAAAAGGGTCACGAGTCATGTTCGGAATAATAATAAAAATGAACATGACTCGTGCACCTCAGCGATAATAAAACGGAGCCGAGTATTCCCATCTTACCTCAAACGCATCCCGTTCAGGACGATGAATAAAACCCATAAAAAGTGAGCGGCGGTGGAGTTGTTCTGTGTTCAGAGGATGAGCAGCAGCAGGACGCGGCGGTGCTTCTCATCGTAGCGCGGGGAAGCCATGAGCTCGCGCTGCTTGTAAGTGTTTGACATTGTAGCAAATCCTCTGTGTGATGTCACAGCGCGAGCGATGACAGGCAGCTACAGTCAGGGGGAGGCGCGCGCTTACCGGAGCACCGAATGTTCCCAAAACATCGCGGGAGCGCGCAAAAAAAAAAAAAAAAAAAAAAAAAAAAAAAAAAGAGGAGGGGAGGGGAGGGGAGGGACTTCCGCTGGGGACTTTCAAAATAAAACTGAAAAAACATAGTAAGATAAAAGATAAGAGCTTAAAAGCTTTTTATGCGATTTTTCACACTTACATGTAATAGAAATCAAGTATATCCTCTGAAAATAACTCTGAGTCATGACTGTCTACAATGGGTGTAAAACCCGAGTCCCCGTGTCTGTGATGCTTTCAGAGTCCTATCTTCAGTTTGTTTACATCGTCGGGACGGCCGGCTGACTCCTCCCCTCGCGTATAAAAGTTGTTTAATTGAGGGACTAGAGAAAAGAAGAATAACATACTGTACTCACTGCTTAACTGTGTTTCTAGATCACGCTCATTTCAGGTAAATTTACATGCAGTGTGAAGATACGAGCATAATAAAGATCGCTAGCATTAGCATGCTAACACAACAATGCACCTCAAGTTGTTTTGGTTTCATGCTGGTGCTCAAGAGCGACATCTGCTGGATCAAAAAAATCGCTTATAAAGCCTTTAAATATACTGAACAAAACACTTCTGTTGAAATAAAAAATCTAAGACTTTTTCTATGAACACAAAAAGGACTATTCCTCTCAAATTTTGTTCACAAATGTGTTTAAATCTCTGTTAGTTAGCACTTCTCCTTTGCTGAGATTGTCCATCTACCTGATTGGCGTGGCATATCAAAATGCTGATTAGACAGCATGCTTATTGGTCATGCAGTGGTGACCTAACATTTGAGAACAAAATGCAGGGAAAGGGCCCCCTTGGATGCCCCTGTGTTAATAAAACATGATGAAGTGTCCTCCAGGGTGCAAGTGTTTGTGCGCTAGTACCCCACTGCATAGAGCAGGTGCCCTTTTTATTATTTAAAATAAAGACATTGGGAGTCCGCCAGTGTGCACAGGTGTGCCATTGGCTGGTCACACACAAACACATAGGCTACCATTTAATATAGAAAAAAAAAAAAAATGCAATAGGCAAGATTAAAACACTTTTTATGCATATATAAACTTGGACATGCTTCAAAACAAGGACATATTCACCTTACTATGTCAGGTTATACTCTGCTTTGGTTGTGCTTATTCAAAAAGTTCACTATTGGTAATTTGGCCCTGCTTTACCAGACAAGTCTCATTTGCTTTCAGTCACTTTAGACCGTTGTTGTCACTGTTGTTCGTTATGTGTCTAACCTTGCTCAGAAATGTAATCATGATGACAGAATAAAGAGTATGGCCTGAAAGTGGTTTTGTGAAGCCATCAATCATCAGGTCCAAAGTTAGAAGCCTAGATAACCTCCTCTGCATTGTTGCAATGAATTCATGGTGTGAAGAGGTATGCTGGTATGCAATTGTCTTTCATGAGAATGGGATGTTTAGTGGCTTAGATACAGTTGGGCACATTCAAAGGTATGCTTTGAGTGTCTTTTTTTAGATTAAACATCTGGTAGAACTCACTTTAGCTTTAGATATTAGCAGGTCGAACTACTGCTATGTACAATACTCCTTTTTTATTAGGGTTTTTCAAGTCTGTGCTCAAAATTATCTTTTCACAACACAAATGTCAGCTACAGTTTTGAACCATCACATCCTCTATTATCAAAGCAAACTGAGAGCGATTACGTGTAATTTTTGCCTTGATCTTTATCTCACACTGCAAAGGCCAAGAGAGAGTTGGACTACAGTCTGTGGTTCTGGTGGACAGACAGAGAAAAAGATTAAGAAAAAAAAAGACACACATATTTATATACACATTGGGACCACACAGACACAGACAAGCATCAACAAAGAGAGGGATCTGAAGTTGCTCAGTAATAGTGCCACATCATCAGCAAAATACGGTACAATACTGTAATAGGACAGTAGAGTAGGTATAGTTATTGGATCAGTCCTCTTTTTTTATTTGAACATATTCAAATTTATTATGACATTTTTAACAGTTGTTTTAGTATGGTTTAAGAAGTTGCCATGACAACATACTGGTGTGCATATCAATAAATGACATGCTGAAGAAAAAAAAAAGGGGGTTTACTTTCTAAATCCTCTTTTGCAGTAGGCTTGAAAAACCCTGTTGATAGATAAATGTTACAAAGAGTTTAAGCTTCCCAAATAAATCTCAGTTTGGCCAAAATGTCCCATGAGCCCCCGTCCCGCCTCAGGGCCAAAGAACGAGATAAAGTGTAATTACAGGGAGACCTAATGGGTGAGGGAGGGATCGTCATTAGGGCTGCATGTCGACCGTGCAAATGACCCCTGTGAACAGAACTGTACTCTGGCTGTTGGGCAGTATATCAACACAAACTTTTACAATGTTTTTAATCCAAATGTCTTTCACCCAGTTATGATGCAATGTTTTATTTTAATTACTTAAGTGCTCCTGTAATGTTTTAGTAAAAAATATTTCTTCTTTTTGTAAAGTTTGGACTTGCTATTTACTTTTCTGCTGCATTATGAGATGCTAAAGAAAATGTTTATCCTACTAAAGACAAATCTGCATGTATTAAAAATTGGATACGATGCAAACTTTGTCCAATTTGACTCTTTAATGCACTCACAGGGGAGAAGGGGAGGCAGAAAACGGAGGCAGTACGAGATCTTCAGTGGCAGATACGGAGGTTTGTGTATTTACCAGAAGCAATACAAACAGGAGATGAAGGCTTGATAAGGAAATTAAGGGAAAGGGTGCAACTCAAATAAACCACGACTAATGCACCAACGGACCAATGCACCTCTCTCGTCTCTCTGAAACTCTCACTGGCTGTCACTTGCAGAAAAAGAAACAGAGAGACGGATGAAAGTCAAGAGATTTCGATATTCTGGCGGCCTTGCAGGAATGCATTCCATGGATTTCTCATCAGATTTGGATTCAGGACTGCGCACAAAGCCGTCAAAACTCATATAGATTCCTTCTCTTTCACTGAGGTTACAGGTTTCTGGCGCCCTTTCAGAAAAAACAGAGGACTCTTGGATCAAAAGTAGCACACTCGTCATGCTCGTCATTTTCCATTGGAAGGACAATCGCTGCACCAAAGGCAATTGCAGGTTACGGTGTGCTGTGAACGCCCAGAGGTGGTTCAGAGATTGTGATTTGGTGGTGGGAGATATGCGCGCCTGTGGTCGACAAGTGAGAATGAGCATCCACAAACATCCAAAGCATATTCAAATTGCCTGAGGTGTTCGCTGACTGCACAGTAAGAAGAAGAGGCTAGGACTCAAGTTGTGTGGAAGATAAGGACGAACGCAGATTAATCTGTTCAAATCCAAGAAGGATTTTTTTTCATCTTGGATGAGTGATAACAATGCTTTTTGGAGTCCATTTTTTAGTAAGTACAACCTTGTTTTTCTAGGTTTTGCCATTGAACTTTCCCAGACCTCTTTTGCTGAGTCACTGACAGATATGAAATATCAATGAAGGAGTCTGACCAAACCATGGAGAACCCCCTGACCTGGGATTTCGACCAGTCCTGGAAATCCTTTCTAAAACCTGCCGCACGTCTCTGCCTTAACACATTGGATTTCTCAGATCTCTGGGATGAAGAAGACAGTACAGAGGACGAAGGTTCCAATCCAACCAATGATCCACCAACATGTCTCCAGGCTCCTCCGGCACCACCTCCTCTTCCTCCCCCTCCTCCGCCTGCCTCACCTTTGCCTTCGGCCTCCCACAAAGGTGCAACCATCAAATGTTGCACCATGAAACTCCATTGGAGGGAACTGCAGAGTTTGGCTCCCCTTCCCAGGATGACCCGCTTTGGGACTCAGACTATTTGGGCCGGACTCGAGCCAGTCCGTTTGGATACAAACCGACTGGAGTACTTGTTTGAATCTAAGGGCAGTAGCACCTGTTTTAGCGTTGTTTCTGGGAGGCAGGTAAGAGACAGGGTGATACCTCAAGAATTTGGCAACACTGTGTTATCAAAAATATCTACTACATTTTGTCGTCTCCTTTTTGGAAATTACAAATGTATGATGCAACTGTAAGCAACCACAGATTTACCCCGTTAGTCCTGGCCCATCTTTGAAAACCTTACAAATGTTGAAAATGTGAGAGATCCTGCACATGATGACAAATAATGATAGATTGAATAGTTTTGTTCCTAGTGTGTGAAGAGCAATCTGACAAGATAATTTTAAGAATCAGGACTTTGCTTAGTTATGTAAGAAGGGGAGAATGGGACCCAAAATTGGCCCAATTATCTTGAAGTGTCAATTCTCATGGCTCTACAGTATATCAGTTGTCTTGGCCGAATTGCTAAACAGATGAGTGTCTTATGTAAAAAAAAGGGTTCTAAATTCATTAACACTGTTCCATACATCTGTTTTCCCAGTTATTTCCATACTAGACAAGAATAAAAACAGAAACACACTGAGATAAAACATTTACATATCTGTCTCCAATTCCTCTCTGCATGCCAATGCAGAAGCAGCCATCAGTCTCTGTGTTGGGGATGAAGAGAAGTAATATCATAACCATCGCCATGAGCAGCCTGCCCCCTCCCCGCCTCCTCCCCCCTGCCATCTACAGCATGGACAGCAGTGTGCTGGACAGAGAGGACGTCCAGGTACAGTAGAGGTCACGTCGGGCAGAATCTGAGCTTCAGCATTTGCACAACCTTCCAAAAGTTTGCTTTAGTTGGATAGGCAGTTTGTTACCCTTTCTTTGTGTTTATCGTGCCAAAGTGAAACCTTAGAAGAGGACAGATATGGACGGAATTAGACAGAATGAAAGCTTAAAGACCTGAAACATCAACTCATTCAAAATTCACTTCCTAAACACAGCGGCTTCAAGCACTTATCCCAACAGAGGAGGAACTTTGTCTGATCAAGGAAGCCAAGGCCCAGAACCCCAAGTCCCCTCTGGCCTCCGCCGAGCTCTGCCTGCTCACTCTAGGGGAAATCACATATCTGGACACCAGACTACAGCTGTGGTCCTTCGCACTGGACTACGACTCCTTAGAAAGGGTAAGTGAAGGTTAAATGGAGGTACAATTGGAAACAATGGGATGTCATTTATGGTACTCATGCTGAAGTTTTCAGGCTGCAACCTTCAGGTAGAAACTGCTAGATTTTTTTGGGTGTTAGTTTGAACATTAGCCTGACCAAAGACCACTTTGCCACCACCTATACAGACTTCACCATGATGTAATCCAACATAGTACAGATCGAAAATAATTCCCTTAAGGAACGTAGTCCAAAAAGGTTCCAATCACCAAATTTACAAGACCAACAGACCAAAAATAAAGAATAGATTTCATTGCTGACCTTCTCTAAATGTGACCATCCTCTTAACAGGAAATTGCTGAACCTCTCTTCCATCTGAAGTTAGCCATGGAGCAGCTCTCGGCCAACCAGACCTTTAGATGTATTTTAGCGACAGTTTTAGCAATTGGCAACTTTCTCAATGGATGTAAGGTGAGTGTGTGGTGATCAGTGATTTTCCTAGCAACTAATTTCTCTGTCAATTCAACAAAAATTAGTCGACTAGTCAAACATAATTTAGACCCCAAACTCCCTCTGGGTTTGGTGTTCCTATAGCTCTATTTTCTCACTGATGGGACGGCGGTTGTGGCTAACATTGGCAGGGCTGGCACCCCCAGCCTTAGGTCCTCCTTACAGATTTTTCCTGTGCTGTATGTGGTAACACATTGCTCCATATGAGTGATTATAAGCCAGTTTAACGAGACACAGTCTACATGCAGCTCTACTGTATCGCCATGTTTTAGATCAAAATACTGGAAAACCACGCTGCTCCTAAGAGATGCTATCCATCCACTCTGCTGGTTTACATCCAGGCAGTAGAGCGGGGAGAGCAGGCCAACAGCCCCGGCTAGTGGCGGGTGGCTACATTACAGCTTAGACACAACCTTTATCCATTAACTAATTATTATGCAATAATTATTTGTTTAACCGACTAGTAATTCCAGTGCCGACTGCCAAGGATTCCAACATTTAATCTTTTAGTTGTCTAATCACACACCCATAGTTCTGACCTCTGTCTTAATCATACATCTCTGATGCTCTTTCTTCTGTACCTCGTAATACTAACAAAATATTTTTAATGTACCAAGGCCCGTGGTTTTGAGCTGAGTTACCTTGGGAAGCTGTCCCAGGTGAGGGATACACACACTCGCCAGCCACTGCTGCACCACGTCTGTGTGCTCCTGATGCAGCTCTACCCGCAATCGTCTGACCTCTACTCCGACATCACTGCTGTTACTAAAGCTGGAAAGGTGGGTGGTTTTGTCCGTGTGTGTGTGTGTGTGTGTGTGTGTGTGTGTGTGTGTGTGTGTGTGTGTGTGTGTGTGTGTATGGCTCTTTAAAGTGTTTTGTTTTGCTGCATCTGAGTCTGAGGGAGAGTTATAGGATGTTGAAAAAAGGATGAGATAAAGATAATTTGTGTTGAATAAGGCTCATTTTAAAAAAAGTTTTTTCTAAAACAAATTTAACACTATTTCAAATGGACTGTGAACCATTTAAGAAGCAAATAAGAATGATTTCATTTCAATCTTCTCCTTCTTTCTCGTCTTTATAGTGCGACTACTCCCTCGTCCACTCAAACCTCGCTCAGCTAGAGGCGCTGTGCAAAGCATCATGGGACCAGCTAAAGACCTTGGACAAGGCGGATGACAGGAGGAGAGGAGGAAAGTCGGAGAAGAGGAAAGGAGGGGGAAGAGAAGACGAGGCCTCGGTGGCGGACGGCATGCTCCGAAACAGGCTGCCGAAGATTTTGAAAGAGTGCGAGGAGCGGCTGAAGGTCCTGAGGGCCGTGCATCGTCGAGTCGTCAACAGGTTGGCTCGCGTCATTTTGTGGACGTTATGTAGGGTTTCAAAAACAAGTCAATGGACTCCTTCAATGGTTGAAGCGCTAAACTTTCCTTCTACTTTTCTATCAAGAGACATATATAAAGTCCAAGAGCTACAGTTTACCTTCAGATATTTGAGGCCGGAGCAAAAAAAAGTGTTTCAGGAGTCAAAATTTGGATCTTCCATGTTTCTACAGGTTCCACTCTTTCCTCTTATTCCTGGGCTACTCCCGAGCGATGGTGAGAAACACCAAAGCAGAGGACTTCTGCAAAACCATCAGTAACTTCTCTTTGGAGTACAGGACGACCAGGCAGTCCATCCTTCTGAAAAAAGAGCGGGAACGACACAATAGTGGAGCGGAAAGCCCGGGCCCTAACACTCCGACGGCCAGAAGGAAACGCCAACAAATCCCAACACAGGTCGTCTTTTTACATTCTCTTCAATTGGGAAGTTTGTTTCCAATCGAAAGGTTTTTTGGTAATCTGCCATCTGTTGTCGATCGTGCAGGAAAACGAGGAGCAGTGCAGGCTGGAGGAGGTGCTGAGAACACCTGAGTCCATCCCAAGACGTGACGCCACTCTGCCGAGAAACCGCAGGAGGTTGGCCGACATTCAAGGTATTTAATTTGATACTCACACACACACAACACATGAAAGCTCAAAATGCTTCTCTTCTCTCTCAAAGTACCAAAAGAATTATTCTGAACCTGCATTTGTTTACTCTGCAGGTCCATTTTCACGGAAAATGAAGTGGTGAATCTGCTGATATACCTTAGTACCTTAGTCACTGGTGCTATTGAAAAAAAAAGTGTGTGCTTTTTATTTATGACATTTTTGTTTAAAGTTAAAGTTTAAATATTGTAGCAAACTTATCAGTCAGAAAACGGACAAATGCTATGCTATGCTATTTAACATGCCATTGTTACAACCCGGCTCTTACGCTGGAAATGGTGTCGAAGATGACATATATCAAAATAACACCCAATGTATTTACAATGTAATGAAATAGTGAGTGTCTGGAGAGCGGTGTGAGAACAAAAGGAGAGAGAGCGTCTGGAGAGGAGGAATTATACCGACGATGACTACAACGGACCCAGGTGAAGCTAACCCCTTCACTGGAACCTGCAAAACGGGAACACCTAGTGGTGTGGAGCGCTCGTCACACCATTACGTCAATAACCATGTTTGAGTTTTAATGTAAAGTTGCATTAAAGAAAGTCTAAATTGCATCTAACATGTGTGGTTTGTTTGTGTCCTCTGGTGAAAAAAAAAGATAAATAGAGGAATAAAATCTGCCCTGCCTGCGTTATTTTAAGGTTATTTTGGGGGCTTTTCCCAGATAGATAGTTTAAGAGAGGAAGGAATATGTTGGAAGAGAGAGAGAGAGCGGGGGATGACATGCCCGCCTCAGCTCCAGCTCTGTGCCTGTTACTAGTTCGACTGAAAGTTTGTATGAGCCTTTCCAATATGGCGACCGCCATCGATGGTCTTCAAAAATCTGCTTCAGAAAACACTGACGTAACTTAGACTTGATGTTTTCATGTTCAATACAGTCTATGAGTAAAACATGTAACAGAGAGTTACCAGGTAATTTTGAGTAAATGTAAAAAAAAAAATAAAGAAATATAAAGGTACATTTTTTACTCTATTGCATTAATGTCAATACAAATAATTTAGCCAAAGAAATGTTGTGCAAGGAGGCTCCTGGTAGGTTAACGTTACACTAAACTACAGTTTGCAACATTATATTACAGTAAAATGTCTGACCACAGCTGTGTGTGACCCTGCTTGTCTGCCAAATAAAGCCTTACAAACAACAAAGCCCTCAAAGTTTTCAAAACCGAGAAATTTAAAAGCAGCGCATGCGCACGGCTCCTCCATCAACAGACTGCTCTGACGAAAGCGTCATCGATGAGTTAGACTGACAAGTACGATCCACCAATCCTTCGCGAGGACAGCCGTGACGCGCTGTGTCAGTATCCAATCAGAGCGCGGGAAGCAGGAAGGAGGGCGTGACGCTTTCTGCTGTGTGTGTGCGTGACTCGACGCCATTTCGTGTCTACTGGTTTCAAGGTGATACAATCATCCTGCCGAGCCCGTAAGCGGATATTTACCCTCTCAAGTAAAAATCTGCATTGACTTTTATTCATTTTTAGTAGTAAGCTCCTGGTGAGTATTTTTAACCGAGAGTTTTTTTTCTCCATATTTTTTTTTCGTATTTTTTTTCCTGACTCTGAATCGTCTTTTGGACTTTTTTGTTTTTATTTTTAATGCATTTTTTTCTCTCTCTCTCCCCCCCCCCCACTCCCTCCATGGCTGGTATTCCCGAGACTGTGTTGGCTTTAGTGGCGTAGGCCTACATTTTGTGATGAAAGTAGTTTGAAGTAGCTTCCTCGACAAGATATTTTTTTTTTTTTTTTTTTTTTTTTTTTGCTTCTGTTTTTTTCGAGTAGCCTGCGACGTTTGAAAAAAAAAAAAACAACTCTATTTTTCTGCTGTGTTGCTGTAATGTTGAGCTGATTGTGGTCGTATTTTCGAAAGACAGAAATATGGAAGAGCGTCCCAGTCTTTTTGCGGTGTTTCCTTTTTGTGGAAATATGTTTTTAGCAGGTTTTTCATTCTCGTCCTGTGTTTTGCCTCCACCTGTAACTTGACGTGCAGTAAATTGACTCGTTGTGGCTGTTTCCTTTGTGATTTTGGCAGAGCTGTGACTGTGTTTTCTGCAGCAGATCTCTCAGGAGTGATGTAATTTTTCAGGCCAGATTTTTTATTTTTTTTCCCCCCCTCCTGATGAAGTGGGTGCGTTTTCAAGGAACAATAACAACCCAGTGTTTTTGATGCGTTTTGCTCACCCGGATCTTGGATTTGTGTAGCATTGATCTGAATTAGGTTGTAGATAAGCCTATGTGTGGCCTTTTATGCAGTGATTGAATGTGTTTGCAGAATGCATTTTTTATTTTTTTAAATGAATTAAAGCAGCAGTTAACGCTAGGCTGTGAAGCTGCTAAGACCCGGATGAAGGCCTATAGAGGGGCCTTTCTAGGAGCTTGCCTACCATCTTTTTCGTAATAGCTTCATGACTGTTCAGGTTGATACATAACTGTGAACCACCTTCTTTATAATCTGCAACAACAAAAAAACGCTTTCCAGTAGGTGATAGGAAGTCATGGTAGACCAACATGGCTGACAATAACCCTGCAAGTTGCAGAATCCCTGGCTCTGTATTCCCCCCGCCCCCCCTCTCTTGGCCCCAAGCTGTCCTCTGAAATTGTCCTTGAGTATTGAATCCCTCAGGCTCCAGGGGCGCTGTATTCTTTCAGCTGACCCTTTGTTCTGGGGCTTCACATGTAGAGACGAGTTGGACGACCAGCAATTCCCCCGGTCTCGATCGTCCTGAAGCGTCGCCTTTCTGTCTCCCAGTGATGCTTGATGTCAGAATGCGAATCTGTACATGTCTAAGCACAAATTAGCAGAAATCACACCTGAGCAGTGGCAGAAGTAGAGGGAAAACAAGTATCCAATTTGTAAACAAATATTTTTTAATTCCTCAATTGTGATTTCTAAAAAAGCAACCAATCAACGATATAGCTACAAGAGCCCGACCGATTTATCATCCGGCCGATATTAGCGTATCATTATTGGTTAATTTTATCGCGGATATGTGCCGATATTTCTAGATTTAATCACCAGTCAAATAGCATTTCATTTGGGTTTCTTTGTGTTTCACGAGCAGTTCTCGTTTACCACTAGAGGGCGCTTTATGGATTACAACAAGCGTTGTGACTCTCCAGAGTGTCAAGCGGTGATGCATGTTTTTGCTAAGTTACTTTCCAGTTCAGTGACCGCCTCGTCTTCGTTATAAATCTTTTCCACAAGAGTTTGAGAACTTGTTTTTTATATCGCGATAATTATCGTTTCATCGCCGAGGAGTGAAGTAGGCAAACACGAAAAGGTGGTCCCTTAGAAACGTTTGAAAGCCTTTATTGATTCATGGATGTTTGGGTCTAAGAATGACTTTTAACTGTTCTGATGAGTGTATTTAGACATTTCTGTCGCTCTGAGTGTGTCGAGCTATAACGATAGAATCTAAATCAAACGTTTGAGTCGACTGTAGAGGAGAGGGTTTGCATTACTGAATGTATTTTATTTCTCTTCTTTTGTTTTTCCACACGTTGTCTTCCCTGCTCGTGTCTCAATACTTTGATTTCTCTCTAATGTTCCTTTTTTTTTGTTTCCCCCTCTTTAGTTTTTCAAGCCTCTTTTTTGATCAGCGGAGAATCGTAAGTTGGTCTCAACCCTCTTTTTTTTTTGTTTTGAATTTTTTTTTTTTTTACTTCAACTTTTGCATTTCTTCTTTTTTTTTGTTTTACATTCTTATTTAGTTCCCATCCCTCTGTGATTCAGCCCCCCCCCTTTTTCTTAACCTTTTTGGGCTTCTTAGATGAAGTAGCATGTCATGTTTTTGATTTTTTTCCTTCTTTTTTTTTGTGCTGTGAAAGTAGAAAATCAAACTGCTTAACTTTCAAAATGACACTAAAACAACATTCCTCAAGTTCCCCTGATAAAACAATGCACAATGTAAATAACAACACCATTGATTTAGTAACAGTTTGTGGTTGAATAACACTTAAGACCGAGTCAAAGTAAGACTGATTTTTGCTGCCTTTGCTTCCTCATGTGGTTTCCATTGTTTTTTTTTTTAAATTTTTGAATGTGCATGCTGTTTCAGTCAAACACAAAGACGCCACACTTTTTAACAGCAGTGATGTCATAGTTTTGGCCACAAATAGTGCCCCCCCCCCCCCGTTAAGATAAGCCTGCATGTTACAGAGAGTGTTGAATTGTTTAAAGGTTGATACAGTTTGTCATGTTTCTTTATAACGTACCACATCCAGCTGCAAACACATCTGTACCAGCTGTAAACACATCTGTACTAGCTGCAGAGCTGCTCAGTCTCATCCCTCCTCGAACACCAGTCGAACCAGCAGCCCGTTCTTCTTCTCCCACAGTCGAAGCACAAACATGAAACCCACACTCACTCACTTAAGTGAAACTGTTTTAATGAAACTAAAGGCTTCCCAGTAGACTCAGAACTCTTCCAGCAATGAAGCCCAGATGAGGCAGAGGAGAGGGATAGTTACCTGTGATATAACCCCCCCCCCCCCCCCAGTTGATCTCATGAGGGCCCGAAGTGACCATTCAGATCCTAACTCAGACATTTATCCACACAAAGATAAATCTGACTTTGTTACCAAACGATTAAAAAAGAAAAAAAGATCAAAAAAAAGTGGGAAAAGATGTCACAAACAGATGCTGGTATTTAATATGTTGCAAGGGGATAAAAAAAAGGTCACAAAGTCAGTGGAAGCCATGCTAAATACTCCCAACGTTTTTTTTTTTTTTGATGCATTTTTTTATTTAAGAAAAAAGAGAAAGAAAAGAAAATACAAAAAAATAAACCATTGGATATAAAAAAAATTGACAACAAGAATTTCCTAATCTTTTCTCTTTTCCTTTTTTTTTCCCCCCACCACCGTCATGCTGCCAATACAAAGTCTATATGTAAGGTAGTAACTGTACAGGGAATGATAGTACTATTTAATACATAATACATACAAAACAAAGCCAAAAAATAATGATAATAATAACAAAAAAGAGAAATAACTCCGGACATTTTCACTGGCAGAAGAACATCTCACTAGTAGATGATCATCTTACAGGTTAAACATCATAGCTTATTTACTGAGCTATGATTGAAATGATAGGTTAGTGCGCACGCCCCATGTACGGAGGCTGTGGTCCTCCAAGCGGGCGGCCCTAGGTTCGGGTCCGACCTCTGGCTCCCTCTGGTGTGGTTCCCCACTCTCTCTGATTTCTGACTCTCTCCACTGTTCTCTCTCTAAATAGAGGCATAAAACCGCCCCCAAATAAACCTTTAAAATACTAAAAAGTACATAAATAGTGACTCTACATTAAAAGTTTTCTCTCTGGTCCAACAACAAAGCCGGATTGGTTGCTTAAAAACCACACAGGGTGCTTGTACAGTTTATAAACCCTGGCTTTTCCTGTTGAACCCCAAACATGCCACAAAGATTTAGAAACATTTGCTAAGCGGCCTGCGATACAACGGCCCCTCGTCAAGTGGACAAACTGTCAGCTTGCCAGAGCGGGAGGAACATCCGGGCCAAACCGTGTAGAGGAGAGCACAGCATTAAGCTTCTGGCCAGACTGCCTGCTGTAATCCCTCGTTAGAGAGAGAGGGAGAGAGAGGGAGAGAGAGGGAGAGAGAGAGGCTGCTGGTCACAGTGAAGCCCAGCTGGCAGCTGTGTATTGTTGTGCCAGGTGAGATATGGCTCCATAATGGCTCTCAAGCGGTTCATAATAAGATGAACAGCTCCAGAGGGAATTAGCAAAAAAAAAAAGACAAGAAAGGTCAACGAGGAGAGCCGGTGTTTTTTTTTTTTTTTTTTTCTCATTACGAGGGTTTCTTCAGTTTGGGGAGGAAATCCAACCGAATAATAAATCCATCTGAATGACGTCCGATAAAACCATTAACACTTCAAAAAGACAAAAACCCTGTTAGCTCTATAAAGCGACACTCGGCCCTCGTAAATAGTCTCATTTAATAAAAATCTAATTGGGATGTCTGGTGAGTCTAATATCCCCCCCCCCCCCCCACACACACACACACACCCTCCACCCCCTTTATGATGTTATATAACTTTGCAGTGTTTGCAACTTTTGCAGCAGCAGCAGCCTCGATCTGGCTTCTCACATTAAGCATTAAGCTGACACACTTAAAGCTGCTAATTGTGTGACACGCTGTTGTTGTTAGCAGCCTGTCAGTCCTGAAGCCCCCTAAACTCCAACATGACAAACAGTATCAACATCTGTATGTTTGTTAGAATATGTTGACCCATTAAAGACCGCAGAGAGGAGCTCAATAGGAACCTTCAAGGTGTGATTGTGGAAGCTCATAATTCTTTATATTTTTCTAACATACCTTTTACTGTAAATGTATCTTAATTGTGCCGTTTTGTTTGTTAGATTTCTACATAGAGACTGACATTAAAGAGGGACAGAGGGGTGTGAGGCAGCTCTGTATAAGAGTCCAACTCATGTATCAGTGGGCGGATATCACGGGGGAATAAATCAGCCTACCACAGAGGTGTAGGGATATTAATGTTTACCAATGTTCAAAGATATATAACCTTTTTTTTTTAGAACTTTAAAAAAAAAAAAAATGAAGTGAAATTTGTCATTCTGTAGTTAGTCCAGCAGAGGGCGATCTGACTCTAGAGTTTACACCCTCCACAGGACATGAAGCAAATTGTCTTAATGTCTGAGTGGATGCTGAGAGTTGATTTATAATGCATGACAATGGTAAATATTCTCAGTGTAAGAAAGCAACCTTCTGGGTTGTTTTGTTTCCTAATCTGGGCCCAAAAAGCAAAAAAGGAAAGATGTATTTTTCATGCCAGCTCAATAATTCTTTCCCCTCTAATATCAGCATTGGTATCAACCTCTAATGTCCCACATCAGTCAGTAACGTTAGCCTACAAAGAGTCGGGATGTTCTAACTCGACTCATTTCAGAGTCAAGTGAAGGCACATTTGAATTCTAGTCTGATATTCTCAAGTTAAGAAAACACTTTTTAAAAACCAGTCAAAATTGAATCTCCGAGGGAAACCAAAGTCAAGAGTGTGGCTAACGTTAGCGGTGCTAGCATCACCGGTCCTCCTTGCAGGTTAACGCCCAGGTGCCCGTGTTGGTCGCACATTGCCAGTTTAACCTGACACGGCCTACATGCTAATGCATCCCCATCTATAGATCGAAATGCTGCCAAACCACACCTCACTGCCGTCCATCATCTTGATAATTAGTTAAACTGACTTGTAGTTCAGATGCCGACTAGAAAGGTGACTTAAACGCGCACAGACTTCTTTTTAAGCGGTAAAATCAAATCATAACGCGCTTCAGGAAAGTTACACTGTAAAGGCTTTCTTTCAAAACAATTTGACCGTCCACAATTCAATACAACATCTTTTTGTTTTTGTCTTAACTTTCAACCATTCATCCCACAGGGTTTTATTTTTTTTTCCATGGCCGCTCCATTTAAAATAAAATACAAAATGTGTTATCTATTGCTCCCCCCCACCCCCCTGTCCAGCACCATTATTTTTTTGAGTTTCCCTAAAGTCAAAGGAGAAATAACAAAGAAAAAAAAACCCTCATCTCTCCAACAGACTCAGACTCAGGCAGGCAGACCTCCACCGAGCCGAGCTCAGACGAGATGGAGTGAGTGCTGACCGCCACATGACGCCATTACACCAAAATGTCTACTCTGATGTCTGATGTTTCGCCCTCTCTCTTTTGCATCACTTTTGATACAGATGTAGTGTGTGTGTGTGTTTACCCCTCTGCTCAAATTCAGACAGAAGCTTTGTTTCATGTTTTTCAGTGATTTGATTTAGTTAGGTAGGAGGATAAATGTGATTTTCATGCATTAATCTGTTTGTGTTAAGCTAGCATTATTATTGGTTAATACCAGCAGACACAATCTAGTCAATATTTTTGGGTGTTTTGTAGCCTGATCAATAATCAACAGCCTTCTCTAGACTCTTTGTTCTGATTGGTCGCACGCCCAATATATAGATTGTCATTATTTTCTTACTCACTTCTAAACGCTGCCGCTTTCGCCCCTCTCTCTCTCTCTCTCTCGTGCCTGCCGTTCGCCCCCCGCTGGTCGTCACCCCTCCGGCTCAAGCCCGATGGCGAGCAGCAACGTCACCAACAAGACGGACCCCCGCTCCCTCAACTCGCGTGTCTTCATCGGCAACCTCAACACCCTGCTGGTCACCAAGGCCGACGTGGAGGCCATCTTCTCCAAGTACGGCAAGGTGGTGGGCTGCTCCGTGCACAAGGGCTACGCCTTCGTCCAGTTCTCCAACGAGAGGAACGCGCGGGCCGCCGTGGCCGGGGAGGACGGGCGCATGATCGTGGGACAGGTGCTCGGTGAGCCTCGGAGGGGGGGGGAGGAGGAGATAGATCGATTGATACTCATAAGACAGACTTTTCAAAAAGGCAGTTTTAAAATGTATCAAACTCTCAAATGTTTCAGTTATTTGCTTTAAAGTAAACACTTCCAAGTCTTTTCCTCTTTCCGTTTCCTTTTTCTTCTTGTTTTAATTTGAGGTCACACCAAAGCTGGAGGGTTTCCCAGAATGCAGTAGGGGAAAAAGACAAAGAAACACCATGAACAGCCTTAAAAAAAGTCCCTTTGATTACACATAAAAGTCTCGAGTTGAAATACTGACATTGTTCTGTTTTTTTTTTTCCCCTCCTTCAGATATCAACCTTGCCAACGAGCCCAAACCTCACAGATCGAAGACAGCCAAGCGAGCTGCAGGAGACATGTACAGGTGTGTGTGCGTTCATGACGTTTGAAACCAAAACATTCAAGCACTCAGACAGACTTTGTGATGCTTCATAATAATGCTGTTGTTAATGTTGCTACCCTGTCTCTGCTCTCTCCTCAGTCCATCTATTGATCTGGAGTATGACTTTCAAAGAGATTACTATGATCGGTAAATATTCTCTTTTTCTCTTTTTTTGTATTTTCTTGTGTTTCTGAAGTTCTTACTTATGTGTATTTGTATGTCAGGATGTACTCCTATCAGGCCCGGGTACCTCCCCCCCCTCCTCCCCCTCTGTCCCGAGCCGTCGTCCCCTCGAAGCGCCCGCGGGTCAGTCTAAGCGGAGGGGGCAGCCGACGGACCAAAACCAGCTTCTCCTCCTCAAAGAACAGCCAGAGGACGTCCAGGAACGGTGAGTATCACGGCTCGTGTCACGTTCACACAGCTTCACTCTACTCGCCCCTAAATACTTCTCTCTCCTGCGTTTCCCCCCCACCACAGCAGTGAAGAGCGACGACCTGCAGGCCATAAAGAGAGAGCTGACGCAGATCAAACACAAGGTGGACTACCTGCTGGAGAGCCTGGAGCGCATGGAGAAGGACCACGGCAAGAAGTCAGGTGAGGATCAGTGAGGGGGTTCAAATGCAGATCAGATTTTAGGGGTTTCCTGTAAGACTTTTCTAACAGGGGCAGAAATGAAGAGGAAGAGACTCGAGGGTCACGACTACAGTGTCCGACGAGGGCTGCGCATTTTGAAACAAAGTTCCTGATAATACATGAATGGAAGAGGAGGGGGAGGAGGAGGAGGAGGAGGGTGAGGGGGAGGAGGAGGAAGAGGAGGAGGAAGAGGAGGGGGAGCAGGAGGAAGAGGAGGAGAAAGAGGAAGAGGAGGAGAAAGAGGAGGAGGAGGAGGAAGCGGAGGAGGAGGAGAGTGAAGAGGAGGGGGAGTAGGATGAGGAAGAGGAGGTCTAATATAAAGACACTTTATTCAGCTTCCTGGCTTAATTTACAATACTGAAGTAGAAAAAGTTTCTTCAGTTAAATTACCCACAATGCACGGCAGGAAGTGTTTGACACTCTTCATTTCTTTGCACAAGACCCACATGAAACCCCACACCTCATATTTGTCCCCCCGTCTAGTCTGAACCCCCATCTCAACAGAACTCATGTTTAAGCCGCTGATAACACATTCAAGTCTTCTTATATGTTGTGGTTGCTTAGTTACGATTAAAAAACAAGCAAAAACCGCCCCCACAAATGTCAAATGTATAATTGGACTCATGGCTTTTCACAAGTAGCATGATATTCTCTGTGACTCAAACTGCACTGGGATGAATCGTGACAGGGAAATATGTGATTGTTGGACAGAGAAGTGAGGAGGGTCCGGGTTGAATCAAACCAATAAATGAACCAAAAGACTTCAGATTAGGATTTTTTTTGGTTTTCATTTGGCTCCTGATCAAAACCCCGCCTTTAGTCAGTCCCTGTGTTTCTGTGTGTTCTCATCCGTTGTCTCCGCTCACATCGACTCAGAGATGAAGAGCTGCAAACCAGAACCCGGCGAGCTGTCCTCCCTCAACTCGTCTACCTCCAGCAAGAAAGACGACAGCCTGAAACGAGAAAGAGAGAGCCAGGACTCAGACGAGGAGGGAGATCTGCTGGAGGACGAGGACGAGGTGAGGAGCGGGAGAGGAGTCCAGATAACAGGGGTTTTTGTTGAGGGGGAGGGCCTTTTATGCCTTTATGAGTAGGAAATGGGAAGAGAGAGAGAGGACTTCAGCCTTTGTACATGGGGAGTGCAAACTAACCACTAGGCCACTAGTGCCCATAACAGTGATTTTTTTACCAAACTGGTTGTTTGTAGTAGTTTTCAGTCTTTTGATTAATTTGCAGATTGAGGTGTGCCGGTGGCCTAAGCGGTTGGTGTGCGCGCCCCACGTGCAGAGGCAGTGGTCCTCGAGGCGGGCGGCCCAGGTTCGAATCCGACCTTTA